>NC_056748.1:695556682-695735069 GCF_019279795.1 Protopterus annectens
TTTTCGAAAGGGTATACAGTCTTAAACTAAAATGTTTGCCATTATTTTCACAGTGATTTGTCAGAAAATCAAAATTTTATGACGAACAGGCAAAAATAATAAATAAGGAGCAAAAATCTGGACAGCTGAGAGGAATGAGATTTCATAATGAGAATATGTATGGAAGCCAATCTGGTGGTCCTCTGCCATAAACAAACTCTACAACAGAAGAAAGAAACTGTTGCAAAAAAGAGTAAAATCCCATGACTGGAGGAACTCCCTGGTCAACCTCAGTAAGAAGCTGAGATCCCTCATAAAATCCTCCAATGCTAGTTACGAAAACAAAATTGCCATTGACTCTAAAGACAACCACAAAGCATTCTATAGCTATGTCAAGAATCTAAATGGGAACACTCAGATCTGCTCTGAGATACAGCACAATGGCACTAAATATACAGAACCAACTGATATTGCCAACATCCTAGCAGATAGGTTCAGTGCTAACTTTACCCCCCTCTCACCCCCTAGAGGGCCCATCTCTATACCAGAAGAATGCAAAGTTCCTATAATCACGGCTGCACAGGTAAAAAAACACACTCTCCAAAGCCAAGAACACAGCATCCATGGGACCTGACAATATCCCAGGCTGCGTTCTACACGAACTACAGAATGAACTGGCACCCCACCTAAGTACCATGTTCAATAATTGCCTCACCTCAGGCTTTGTAACCACTGAATGGCGCACTGCGACGGTTATCCCACTCCACAAAGGGGGAGCCACGACGGACCCCGGGAACTACCACCCCATTAGCCTGACGAGCCTGGTCTGCAAGGCCATGGAACGTATCATCGTGGAACTCATAAACAAAGACATTGGTAATCTCCAAACTCTGGACCCTACCCAGTTTGGATTTGTAAAAGGCAGATTATGTCTCCTAAACCTGATTGACTTCTTTGAAGCAGTCACCAAAGCCATAGATGAGGGTAAAATGCTTCACACAGCTTATCTAGATCTCGCCAAGGCTTTTGACACCATCCCCCACTCTGGAATTATAGATAAGCTCATTAAACTAGGTATAAATCCCTATGTCACAAGATGAGTTGCCAATTTGCTCACGGACAGAACCCACACTGTGAAAGTAGCGGATTCCAAATCTGACATCAGACCAGTGACAAGTGGAGTACCACAGGGTTCAGTCCTGGGTCCTCTCCTGTTTGGTATCTACTTCTCTGAAGTGCGGGCCAACACAGAAGGTCTTTGGCTAACAAAGTTTGCAGATGACTGCAAACTAGGAGCCATAATCGAAACTCCTAACGTTGTGGACAAACTACAAAAGGGCCTCACTGAGACAGATACCTGGTGTCAAAGCCATGGCCTGAAGCTCAATGCCAAAAAGTGTATTGTCATCCCCTTTGGTAAAAACTCTGTACCCATGAACTACCACATAGCTGGTAGTCTACTTAATGCCGAAAATGTGATGAGACCTTGGGACATAGGTGGACAGTAGTCTCTCCTTTGATAATCACATCGCGCCAGTGGTCAAGAAATCCTTCTATGTGGCTCACCTCATCACAAAATTTTTCTCAGCAAGAAAAAAAAGAGGTCATTGTTCCCCTCTACTCATCACTCATTAGACCCATTATAGAGTACAACGCCCCTTTTGGTGTGTACCTCACAAGACATCTACAACAACTGGAGAGTCCACAGAAATACCTCACAAAGAGGATTACTGGCCTCAAACAGATGCCCTATGCAGACCGTCTAAAAAAACTACAGCTTTACTCCATCGCATATCGCCTACTCAGGGGCGACCTCTGCCTAACATACAAAGCTATGTCAAACCCAGAGTTGTTGGGCATGCTCCACTTAAAGAAATCCCAATCCCTCCAAGCTACACGCTCTAGGGACCTAAACCTTGTCACCACAATAAACAGAACATGCTGGAGAGATAGATTCCTGTCCCAGAGACTTCCCTTACTCTGGAACAGACTACCTATCTATGTCAAACAGAGCTCCTCATTAGCACTCTTCAAGAATAATCTTGATGATTGGATGGGAAATTCACCCCGGGGATCACTTCTGTGGCTCTGCTCGACAGGGGCACAGGAAAATAAATTTCTTGGGTGGCAAAAGCCAGGGTACATTTTTTGGCTAGGCTTGTATGGGCCCTAGGGCCGATAGCCTAGTACCTACCTATGAATTTGCGGTTCATTCGGATTAGTACTGGATTCACTCCATACCATGCAGAAAAGTAAATATTTGGGGGCAAGTCTGTCTCAGATGTATCTAATTATGAAGAACCTGTGATTGTGTAGGAGTCACTTGACAATTGCTTCAGTTGATGCACGTTTCCCAAAGGATTTTTATCACATTTTTCTGTTAAGCGTTGTGAGAGCAACCGTCCTCTCAGTTATGTAACCATCCTCAGGACATCGACAAGCATGGGTCCCCACAAATTATCTATGGTATGACCCCATTTATTCTCCTTAGTGGTACTGTATATAATTCAAGATCATGGGATGGGTAAAGATAATCTTTAACCAAATGGGATAGGTTAATTTGAGAACAAACGGCTTTAAATGGCCCACAAGCATACCTCTTAACTGTCCAGATTTTTTCCTAATATTTTTGGACTGTTCCTGCATAGAATTTGTGATTTTCCAGCAAGTCACTGGGATGATCTGAGGAGTGAAGTCACTAAATAATGATGTACATTTGTGTTTCAGACTTCATACCCTTCAGAATAATGCATGCAAAGACAAATCATGTTATTGTAGCAACTTTCTAAGGTTATAAGAGCAATATTTAAAATTTGCCCCTATTCTGGGGCCTTTGTCCCCCCTCCCCCCATTCTGTCAGGCTTTGGCCAGCCTTTTTGTGCTAAGAGGTTGAGAGGTATGCCCACAAGGGCCGCTAGCCTAGTACTTACCTTTGAATCTATAAAGGAGGACTGCTGTAATAGAGAACACCGGATCCTGCATAGTCTGCAATCATAATGCAGACACCACGCCGGTGTTACCCCTTAAAAGTTTATGGAACGCATAGTTCTTACCCAGTCGGAGACAAAATTCAATAGAATCAGGGACAGCTAAAAATCTGAGTCAGAATAATGGACGTTCCTGAAAATGGGAGACAGTTGTGAGGATGGAACAGCACTTTTTTTATCAACATGCATTTTCTGAACAAAAGAAATTTGAAACTCTAATATGCTGTCATTACTGACTCACATCAGCAATTTACCAAAATAAAAAATTAAGAGGGAGAAGGTAGAAATATGAGGCAGTATCTGGGACATGGCAAATTAAATACAACCACAGGGTTTACATCAAAATGCATTTTCTAAATAAGTAATATGAAACTCAAATGTGTGACATGGTTGACTGTAATCCCCAGTAATCTACCCCTCCCCCCCAAAAATTTAGGAAGCCAGGTAAAAAAGATGCAAAAATCAATAGATGATCTGTAAAATCAAATAGGTGTAAAAACTTTGTTAGTTTTATGTTCAGTGTAAGAGGTGAGAAGTATTAAGTGCTTGACTTAAGGGTATATATGGTGGGTCTATATTGTAAAGTCGAATGCTTACCTTATCAAATCCCTAAATGTTGACCCGTCCTCATCAAACTGCGAAAACATTGATCGTCCAGAAGACCGAAACCGGAAACGTCATGGTTGGTCTTCAGCGGTATAGCTCCGTAAGGTAAGTGTGTGATAGTTGCAGACCTTAGGGTGCGGGTTAAGGTAAGTGCATAGATGGTAATGTATGTTAGATTTAGTGTAGGGTTTTGTTAAGTGTATGTGTGTGGATTATTTATTTTGTTTGGGTTTAGCTTTTTAAGGTAAGTGTGTGATAGTTACGGACCTTAGGGTTAGGGCGCGGGTTAAGTTAAGTGTATACATGGTGGTATATGTAAGATTTAGTGTAGGGTTAGAAGTAGGGTTTAGTTTAGGGTTAGAAGTAGGGTTTTGGTTAGTGCATGTATGTGGTTTATTTAGTTTGTTTGTGTAGATAGTATGTAGTGGGCGGTGGGGTGGGACAAGTATGACAGTTCGACTTTTTGAATTTCGTGGTTTAGGGCGTTCAGTGTTTATGCGGTTCGATGAGGACGGGTTGACGTTTAGGTATTCGATAAGGTAAGCGTTCGAGTTTATAATATAGACCCGTGTATGGCAGATAGCATGATAGTCATTTTTTACTGTGCTGATAGTTTAGAATATTAGGGTAGCAATGCACAGCTGTCAAACTACCCAATTGTGGTAACATTCTAAGCAGTATGCAAACACACTACAACAATCCAGTGCTCTTAGTTATCGCCGGGAGACAAATGAGGTGAGTCAGTCTTCACAATCTTCCCTTCTTTGAGTTTAAAAAGTCCATGGTTCATGCTGTTCTACATTGAAAGGGCCTATCACACACTCCTTGTGGATAGATTTGTAGGTACTTACTAGGCTACTGATATGTGATGATCTTAAAGCTTAGCCTTACATTCCCATGGCAATTTCTAGCCCTTACAAATTTGTGTGCAAGTAATCCAGATATGGTCAGAACAATGGTGCTAAACCAGAGGTGAATTTGTGGCTACCCATCCAGACATCCAAATCGTTTTAATAGGATAAGAGAAGTAATTTGCTTTATGTGGTTAGAAGACAGTTCTATAGAAGCAGAATTCTGTGTGATATATGCCTGTCCCTCCATGTTCTATTTGTGTATGGAAGAGACAGCTCCCTTGAGTAGGTGTTTATGCCATCATTAGACTTGTGAACATGTAATAGGCCTGACAAGATAGGGTCTGTTGAGGTTCTATATGTGAGACAGAGGTCTCCTCTCAGTACCCTGTTTTATACTGAGAATAGGGACACAGTTTTGAGATTGTCAGCATAGTTTTTTTGATTTAGGCCTTTGCTTTTCTTAGTGAAGAAGCTTTGTGGTCAACATTTGTGATGATATATTTTAAGTAATATCTGTGATAAACGATATTAAATAATACTAATTCATTTAATCATACAGTGAGTTTTCAAGGTGGAGTTGTTTTTTAGTGTTCCAAATGTTGCCCATTTGTCCCAAATTGGGAGAGGTAGTATTTCATATTTTGGAGACAGAAAATTGAGACATAATGGTTTGGGATACAGACAGACAAAAAATGTGTGGAAGTTCCCAGATTCCCTGGTAGCTCTTCCATAGTTGGCATGAATACCACCTTGGATTTGCCCAGAAAGTAGGGCATAAGCTTTAACAGGACTAACTTGATTAACAAAATTCCAAGCGGTACCCCATAATTCTATTTAAAATCTGTACACACACTTGAGAACTGCAGTGTCACACTCAAGACTACACATTCATTTCAAGTTAATGATTCTGAATAGGTGATTAAAATACTAAAAATCTTTATAAAGTATAACTAGTTAGATGTGTACATTGTTGTGTAGCAGCACCCCCCCTAAAAAGGTACTTGAATGAGTACAGCAAGTATTCCTGTCTGCAACCACAAACAATTCAAAACTCAACTCCAGAGCCATTTAAAACAGTATTCCTGCTCACTAACAACTGCCTAGCCTCTAAATTTTTTTCATTCATACCCTGTCAGTCTAGACTGCCTCACCTTAGACCATCAGTTCCTCTGCATCCTTCATCAGTACATACACTACCACATGCATCTTATATAGCAATAAAAATGTAATCGCTCATTTAAGGCAGAAGTTATTTGAGTCTCTTCTAAAATTGTCCCTTAGCTTATGTAAGAAGTGATAAAAACGTTAGAATACTGGAATGAGACTGGAACAAATGTCTTTATTATTTAATTACCCAGAACTGTGCTGAAAAAGGTGCCAGTTTCTCTTTTATGTGCCAAATCTTGTACATTTCAGAATAAAAGTCTGCATACACTGTAGCTTGTTTAAGAATGTTTTATTATGTACAGTGGCGGTAGGTGTCAACAATATCTGAATTAAATCTTAATGTCCATAGCTTGTGCACTCATTATACTGTCCATAAAGTCTGTACCCAGAATGTCAAATGTTACTGTATCCAATAACAGTGCTGATAATTATGTCCATAGCTTCTGCAGTTGTATTCCTTTCCTCCTGAATAATATAATGAATATTCTGGAATCCTGGATATTTGACCTGACTTCTGCACTCACACCCAATTGTCTGTGCCAAACTTCTGAGAACTGCACTGCAATGACATTCTGCATATCAGTCCAAACTAACTATGTCTGAAGAATCTCCTAATAATACCAAAACTTTGTACATTTCTACATGCCTGTTTAACCTTTGGTTTCCAAGCTTGTACCATCTAAACAAGATTTGCTTGATTGCACTTAATGTATTGCACATTTTGTAAGCACATTTTATTATCAGTATTCTTGAGTGAAGGTTATTTTTACTGATTGAAAGTACATTCACTGAAACTTTATGCAAAATGCAAAGGGCTGCTTTAATATGATTGCATTTCTAGACTTATGCAAAGAAACTACTGTTTTTTTTTGTCTAACAAACTACATTTAAATAATACCTGATGTTACAGTTTCACCTGTGATACCTGAACACAGGTATCCATTTCTGTAGTTATGTTAAATATGAAATATAAAGTGAAGACACAGGCTTAACCTTACATTTTCAGGCCTCTGCAAGGTCTATTTTACTAACTGAATTTATGTAGGATTTAACAATTGTCTCTGGAATTACTGAAATGGGAATTAATTTATACATTTATTAATATGGTCTGCAAAGAATACTTTAATGATCACTAGAACTAATAAAATATTTTTTTAATCCGGCAAATAAACTCGCAATTTTAATATTGACTACTAGGTGTTACTTGAACATTTATGGTCTGTTTAGATTGACGTCTGTCAACTTTATGATTTAATTAAAGTGTTATAACTGGTAAACTCTCTTTTGTACACCTATAGTATATGTATTTTGAAGCATAAGTACTGTATACTGTATTAACTTGTTTCTCCAAATGTTCAGCTAGATTTGTTACTAATAATTCTTTTTAATTTTTATGTGCTGTAGTAGTTGTCTGCCTTTTAAATTTGTCTCTCAACTTTATGATTTAATTAACGTGTTATAACTGGTAAACTCTCTTTTGTACACCTATAATATATGTATTTTGAAGCATAATTACCGTATACTGTATTAACTTGTTTCTCCAAATGTTCAGCTAGATTTGTTACTAATAATTGTATTTACCTTTTTAATTTTTATGTGCTGTGGTAGATGTCTGCCTTTTAAAATGTTGTCTTTTATATCCTGTAAATATAAAAGCTGTAATTGTAGAAATGCACTTACTAAAACCTATGCTTTCTGAATTTCAGTTTTATTCCTTTGCATACCCTGTCAGTGTCTTTTAACTTTCTGTCCAATGTGTTAGGTAAGGTGCACTGTATTCTGTAAATTAATTAACAAATTAAGCCTGACCTGTTATGCATTGAGTATATTAAGTAACTATTACTACTTATTCTTTAGTTAACTTATTTTAATAAACCCATTACAAATAATTCTGTCACTTCACACTTAAACCTAGTGACTGAATGATGTGAAGTGTGATGTAATTGCATGTTGTAAACTGTCTAGTAATGCTGTTAGGAATGTATAACTGAGTATGAATGTTATATTCTGAAATCTGACTGAAATGTACTATACTGAACCCATAACTGAGTATGAATGTCATATTTTGAAACTTGACGGAAATAAAGTGATACATATCTTTACTGAACATTTAAAATAGCCGTGTATACATGCTATATAAACTAATAGTCAAAGGAATACATTTTCTGCCAGTGTTATCTGAACACAGATAAAAGCATAAACTGAAAACTAGTACTGTTATACAATTGTCTGAAGACAAAAAATGCATACTTTAACTCTAGTCTGCATAAATGCACATCTGTTGTATACATATTTTAACTTTAAAAATACTTTCTGTAGACAACTGAAATGTAATGCATCCAAGATCGCAATCCAAATTGTAACTTGCTACAGATCTCCCACCATGCTCCAGGATTTCCACTACTCATTTCTTGATACACTGGAAAATATTAGGTTACAACCCAACACCCTAATAATGGGCGATTTCAAGTACCCCACCATTAACTGGGAAAACTAATCATGTACCAACTCTTTTGCTCAATGTTTTCTGGAATTCATAAATTCCAACGCTTTGGATCAACTTATCCACACCCCCACCAGGAGCAGCAATATCCTAGACCTGGTCATTACCAACATGGGCTATCGGTGTTCCACACCAGAAGTCAATTCCTCTTTGATCAGATCTGACCACAAGCTAATCACCCTAGACATCCACATCCCACCCCCCACCCCCACCCCCATTAGGGAAACCACCATAAAAAAATTCTCCAAAGCCAACTTCAGGCTTCTTAAGACAGAAGTGGCAAACTTCAAAACACCCATGCAGACGAACAATAGAGGTACGACTGCTGAATCCTTCACAAATGCACTTTATAAGCACATGGATCATGCTATCCTTAACAGAACCAAGATGCTATCTTCCAAAAAAAGGAAGCCAATCTGGTGGTCCCCTGCCATAAACAAACTCTACAACAGAAGAAAGAAACTGTTGCAAAAAGAGTAAAATCCCATGATTGGAGGAACTCCCTGGTCAGCCTCAGTAAGAAGCTGAGATCCCTCATAAAATCCTCCAAAGCTAGTTACGAAAACAAAATCGTCACTGACTCTAAAGACTACCACAAAGCATTCTATAGCTATGTCAGGCATCAAAATGGCAACACTCCGATCTGCTCCGAGTTACAGCACAATGGCACTGAATATACAAAACCAACTGATATTGCCAACATCCTGGCAGATAGGTTCAGTGATAACTTTACCCCCCTCTCACCCCCTAAAGGACCCATCTCTATACCGGAAGACTGCAGAGTTCCTGTAAGTACGGCTGCACAGGTAAAAACCACACTGTCCAAAGCCAAGAACACAGCATCCATGGGACCTAACAATACCCCAGGCTGTGTTCTAAGTGAACTACAGAATGAACTGGCACCCCACCTAAGCACCATGTTCAGTCATAGCCTCACCTCAGGCATTGTGCCCACTGAATGGTGCACAGCGATGATTATCCCACTCCACAAAAGGGGAGCCACCATGGACTCCAGGAACTACCGACCCATTAGCCTGACGAGCCTGGTCTGCAAGGCCATGAAACTATCATCATGGAACTTATAAACAAAGACAGTGGTAATCTCCAAACTCTGGACCCCACCCAGTTTGGGTTTGTAAAAGGCAGATCATGTCTCTTAAACCTGATAGACATCTTTGAAGCAGTCGCCAAAGCCATAGACGAGGGTAAGGTGGTTCACACAGCCTATCTAGATCTCGCCAAGGCTTTCAACACCATCCCCAACTCTGGAATTATAGATAAACTCACTAAAGTAGGTATAAATCTCTATGTCACAAGATGGGTTGCCAACTGGCTCACTGACAGAACCCACACTGTGAAAGTAGCAGACTCCAAATCCGACTTCAGACCAGTGACAAGTGGAGTACCACAGGGTTCAGTCCTGGGTCCTCTCCTGTTTGGTATCTACTTCTCTGAAATACAGGCAAACACAGAAGGTCTTTGGCTAATGAAATTCGCAGATGACTGCAAACTAGGAGCCATAATCGAAACTCCTAACGATGTGGACATCCTACAAAAGGGCCTCACTGAAACAGATGCCTGATGTCAAAGCCATGGCCTCAAGCTCAATGCCAAAAACTGCATTGTCATCCCCTTTGGTAGGAACTCTGTACCCATGAACTACCACATAGGTGGTATTATCGTCTACTTAACACCAAAAGTGTGATAAGAGACTTTGGGACACAGGTGGACAGTAGTCTCTCCGTTGATAGTCACATCGCCACAGTAGTCAGGAAATCCTTCTACGTGGCACACCTCATCACAAAAGGTTTCTCATCCAGGAAAAAAGAGGTCATTGTTCCCCTCTACTCGTCACTCATTAGACCTATTATAGAGTACAACGCCCCTTTTGATATGTACCTCACAAGACACCTACAACAACTGGAAAGGCCACAGAAATACCTCACAAAGAGGATTACCGGTCTCAAACAGGTGCCCTATGCAGGCCATCTCAAAAAACTCCAGCTTTACTCCGTCGCATATCGCCTACTCAGTGGCAATCTCTGCCTAACATACAAGGCTATGTCAAACCCAGAGCTGTTGGACATGCCCCACTAAAAGAAATCTCAATCCCCCTGAGCTACATGCTCTAAGGACCTAAACCTTGTCACCCCAGTAAACAGAACATGCTGGAGGGATAGATTCCTGTCCCAGAGACTTCCCACACTCTGGAACAAACTACCTATCTATATCAAACAAAGCTCCTCATTAGCACTCTTCAAGAAAAATCTTGATGATTGAATGGGAAATAAGAAATGCACCCTGGGGATCATCTTTGTGGCTCTGTTCGAAGGGGCACAGGAAAAATAATTTTCTTGGGTGGTGAAAGCCAGGGTACCTTTTTGGCTAGGCTTATATAGGCCCTAGGGCCAATAGCCTAGTACCTACTTATGAACCTATGAACATTTACTATGTACAGAAATGAAGAAAAAACAACAATCTTCACTTCTGGCTTTGGTGGTCTTGTCTTTCTATAGATGCTTGAAGTGTGCACCACAGTTCTTGCCAAGTTTAGGCCTTACTCTACATTGTCCCAGTCACTGCTGAGGTAGTGGAAGACCCGCCTTAATGTCCATGTGTCCTTTCCTGTGCACAGTTAGGCTGTCCAGCCCCATCCCCAGTCTCTGTTGCAAGTCTGGGGGGCAGGTACAGTATTTTTTTGACAGTATCTACAAATATGCATTCTGGAAGTTATTTAAATATCCAAACCTGACTTGTCTTTTTGTAGTAATATCTGCAAAGTACAAAAATGCAGTATCAGGTCCCTAAAATAACATTTGCAGCTTTAACAATTATAAATTGATAGCATTGGTTGTTGCCCTGACTTTATATTTTTCTGCATGAAATAAACATGCTAATAAACTCTTGTAAATTTGTAAGCAAACTGATAGTGTACTGTAGTGAAACAGACATATGTTCCTAATAAATAAACTCTGCAAGTCTGTAACTGAACTGATAAAATGGAAAAAAATGAAGAAATCAGTCCCCACAAAGAATGAACAGTGCCGAAAAACACCAACAAGACAAATGCAGAAATAAAAAGTATCGGCACTGAAACATGGCAAACGGTCAGTCTGATGAAGCACCTTTAATGGTGAGAAAGCACTTACCTGTCTTCATTAAATGCTTGTGATTTTATACCATTACCTTTGACATGTTTCATATAAGCTGCTGTGGTACAGCAGTAGCATTGTTGCCTCACAGCAAGAGGTTCTCCTGTACGATTCACGGCTGGAGTGCCTTCTGTGTGGAGTCTGCATGTCCTCCCCGCAGTCAAGTGGCCTCCGAAAGACATGCGTGAATGGGCATGCCTTCGCTGAAGGTTGGGTGTCAGGCTGGCAACTTGGCACCATAAAAATCGACTGCCAATCATTAACGGACCAGGGTTCTGCTGTGGCGACTCCTAACCGGGAAAAGCCGAAAAGACAAAACAAAAAGCCTTTGACATGTTTCAGTGCCGATGCTTTTTATTTCAGATAAAACAGAAAGACTAACTTTATTATTAAATCAAACAGAAACCTCAGTGGCATTGTTTTTCCCTGTCATAACCTCAGATGAAACTACAGTAGTAATCTGACACTGAATTAACATTCTAACACTTTTTTGCATTTCTACATCTTTATAAAATTAATCTTAACTGTTGAATTTTCTATGTTTACTCTGTGACCCTCAGGTCGTAATTTACAAAAGAATTTCTTCAGTGTGCAGGTCTCTGCCCACTGCTTTATATGTAAGTGTTCCTTTAGTTGACATCATGTAACTTTTTTTCAGTGCTACCAAATGCTGGAAGGATTTTACAATTTTCTTGGATAAAAACTGCTGCTAATAATATTAAACTGATCTTTATCATATTGTTTTATGACATATAGTACTGTCTTTAATTCACCTTGCTGAGCCGGCATGCGATCTGATAACTCAGTAACGTAAGTTTGTGCCTCTGGTGTGCTTGGTAAACTGCAGTTTCTGCATGAAATATATAAATCTTAAACCATTTACATATACACATTTATTGCTAGTAATTAAACTGATCTGATTCTGGGAGTTTGTCCTTTATACAAGTATGATAAGTTTCTTTATGTAGTAAAATTGCAGTGCTGAACATGTGGCTTTAGTGACGTATAGTATTTATGCTGCACTTTTGACTGTACTGTCACTTATCCCTAAATGTGAACAAGTATCTTCATTCCTTATACTTCCTTAGTGTCCCCTTTTTCACTTGCTTCCTTACTGCTATCATATCCTCTTCCTTGACTTTCTCTCTAAATATACCATAAGCCTGTTTTTCCCTCACTTCATATTGCAATTGCTATTTGTATTAGACTAACTTAATTTTACTTTATCTACAAACTGTCTAAAGTTTCTCTAAATATTAAATGATTATACCTTGTTTCAATTTTTAACCAATGTTTTTGTATTATTTCTAACTTGTTATAATTATTTAAACAGCAAATTTGTTTGTTTTATTTTTAAAGATTGTAAAATTATTGTTCTTAAAATGTTTTGTAATGATTCAGAACTTTCTCCCCAGGCCTTCACTGAAAATTGGCTTCTATCCAGTTGAACTTTCCTGATTAATCAAATGTCAATCAATAAATAAATGTCTGCATTCTGTAAACTAACAAAACACAATTTAATATTATTAAATGCTTTTCTGTATCTGTCTGTATCAATATATTATTTATGCATTGCAACACTTTACTAGCATAATTCAAAGGTCTTAATGTCTGCTAAAATAAACAAGAACACAACAAATCATTTGCCAGATCTCTAACTGTAAATAATTTATTCTGTGAATTAACTTGAATGTCATTTTTGGTATACCACACACAATATGCGCTTCCAGAATGGTACTAGCCTGAAACTGTTACCTTTTTTTACTTACTGGCCATAAAAGTGAATTCCAGTCTCTTTGCTTTTCTGAGAATAAGATACTGTTTCTGAAAATGTGGTAACTTTGACTGCCTGCACTTTAGCTGTGGCAACTGAAGGAGAATTTATTTTATCTTTAGCCCATGAATCTGCGTGTTCCTATCATAACCAAATTTTCAAAATCTGTACATCATTTGCACAATCTACTGTGGTGGTGCTGCGGTAGCGTTGTCGCCTCACAGTAAGACGTTGTCCTGTTCGATTCTCAGCTAGAGCGTCTTCTGTGTGGAGACATGTGTGAATGGGCGTACCTTCGTTGAAGGTTGTGCGTCAGGGCTGGCAACTCGGCACGTAAAAAGCTACTGCCAATCATTAGCGGACCGGAGTTCCGCTATGGTGACCCCTAACCGGGAAAAGCCGAAAGACACAAACAAATTTGCACACTCTACTGCACACAAATTCTTACAAGCGTTATCTGTATGCACTTCTGTACATTCTGTAGCAATTTTATTTTTCCATAAAATCTTGTTACTGATGTCTAAAACAAAATATAACTCTGAAAACGTGTCCACACCTATTACGGTAGTGTTGCACTCAGGACTGCTCACTGCTGTAACGTTTGACCCTTCAAATCCTGACAACTGCACTTGTCCTCTAGCAGAGGTCTATTGGTAACTGAAATCGATATGTCTGTATTACTTAATACATTATTTCATAAGTGCTTTTCTATAAACAATGAAATATTGTAATTTCTCTCAACCTTAAACAATGACAGGTAAATAATCCGGTTTGGTGCTGGACTGCCATGTCTTCATCCATTGAAGGTGTTGTTGCTGTCTTTAAAGAGCTGCATCCAGCATAAGGAGAAAGCTGTGATTCAAAGTAGAAAGAGATGATGATGAAATGGGGGAAGCCCAAGAAGTAAGGAGAGACTGGAATTTTGGATGAAGATCATTAAGGAGAAAAACAATAGTCATATAGAACATTATATTCATAAAGTAGCAGAAAGCATTCTAAAAACTAAGCCAACACGGAATGGAGAAAGGAGATTCTTCCGATAGGGATAACTCCAATTAGGGGTACAGAGAATAGGCAAGAAGGGGATGTAACTTACTGAAGATAACTGGCAAAGGAACCAAGGTACTGGGAGCAAATAGAGAGGGAAAGCTAATAGAATGGGAAGAGGCCAAGAATACATTTTGACTGGAGGCTAAACTGCCTTCCCTATGAAGGGTTGATATCAGAGTATAGGCAAATAGGAAGGAATAGGAGGCTCCTAAGTGAAAGACCAGCACTAGTAGACATTTTAGTTGAATCTAGAACATAAGCTGCTGTTAAAAAAATAATTAGTAGGGTATATAAAACATTTTATAAATATAGGAATGAATCAGTGGAGGTTAGAAAGGATTGGGAGGAGAGATTGTATAAGCAATTCACACAGAAACAATATATGCAACAAAGTCTAGAAGATTTACATTTTTTGCTGGGAGTGTTTGCATAGCTATTTTTATATCCCAAGCAGACCCCAATGAATTTTTCCTCAGGTAGATTGCAAATATTGGATGTGTGATGGGGGAAAAGAGGTACTTGAGAACATATGTTTGGGGTGTAATGTGTTGGCAGACTTAAAAAAAATTCCAGCAGACTACTCTGTCAAAAATACTGGGTGAACAAATTGGTGTAACTAAGAAAATTAGTTTTTGAACTGTGATACAGGATCTGAATTGCCTAGACATACTAAGGCCTTGCCAAGTTTAATTCTGGTGGCTGCCAAAAAAGCAGTTACAAGAAAATGGAAATCAAAGTCTAAACCAACCATACCAGAAGTAGTGAATATAGTAACAGAGATAAAAGAACTGGACGTAGAATTTTTAGAAAAGGGTAGGAGCAAATTACATAGAAAAATTGGAATTGTGGGAACCATACATGTAGAATAATGATTTGGAGGAAGAATTAGGTTTAAGGGAAGGCGAGATTGAATGAGACATGTAATGATCTGAAGTAGTTAACTTCATTTGTGCATCAACCTATGGGTCTTCGGATCCATATCGGATCTGAGCCGGCAGTTTCCAACAGCTGAGATCTGAGCTCCAAGCTCCTCCCCCTACCCATAATCCCCTGCCATCCCTACCTGACCTCAGATCTAGTTTGCCACGGTTGAAGCCAGCAGCTTGATCTTTGAGTTTCAGGTGTTGGGATTTTTCTAGTCAAAACTTTGTGAGGAAATTTTGTCTTTTTTCTTTACTTTCCTGTCAAAAAGTGTTGTGTGTGTGTTTAGCTTCCCCTTGTAGTTTTCTTCGCTACAAATTTTAATTTTAGCTCCCCCCACCCCCTCGTGAGAGCGTTAGGGCGTGTGTCTGTGTGTGCTTGGGGCCTAGTGTGTGTATCTTTCTTAGTATAATGTCTGAGGCCCCAAAGACATTCTTTTCTAAATGTACCGAGTGTGGCCATAAGCTACCCCCAGCGTATGGCCACACTTGGTGCATTTTGTGCCTTGGAGTTGAACTCCTCTCCTCTGGTTGCACTATTTGTCCGGCGTTCAACCCCAGGGCACTTACGGACCGGAGGTCGAAGTTGATTCTGGCGGGACTTCTGCCCCCGGACTCGGCTCCGACCTCCGGTCCCCCCGTGGTGCCTGCCGCAGCTGCGGCAGTACCCATGACTGCTTCCCTTCCGCTGGCCAGGACTCAACCTCTCACCTCTGGCCAGGAGGATAGGGAAGCCAGAAAAGAGAAGCGCAGGGAGAAGCACCACAAGCGGCGGGCCGAGGCTTTTTTCATCGGCCCCGCCAGCTAAGAGGGCTTCTCCCTCCAAGACCTCCGAGCCTTCTCCTTCCCGGCTCCGGTCACCTTGCTTTTCACCGGGACTGGAGGAGGAGGAGGCCCGGTCTCCCTCGAGGTCATCGAGGCGGCACTCCCGTCCCGCCTCGATGGCCTCGTCCAGGTCCACCAAAAGCTTAACAGACGCAGATTTGGACCGGATGATGAGAAGATTCCTCCAGGTCCAACTGCAGATGGGAGTGCTCCTGCCTCCCCCACCTCCGGGGGGGAGCTCGACCCCCTTTTTTGCCCCGATAGCTCCTTCTCCAACCCGCTTCCTGGGTTTGGAGTCCTCGGAGCCGAATGGTGTTGGAGCCGGGGGTGTGTCGACGCCGATAGTATCGGGTACTTCGGCGCCGACAGCGCCCTCGAGTCTGTTGGGTCCCTTTTCGGCGGATCCGAGCTCTCGGAGCCGAGAGCTGAGCTTCGGATCCGAGGGTGTCAGTGTGCCTTCGGCTGCGTCCAGGTCGGAGCATACTGGTCCGTCGGATCCGATAGCGTCGGCGCCGACCCCGATCCGCTCATTGGATCCGAGGGAGGGTTTGCTCTCGGATCCCAGAGAGAGCAGCTCTCCTTCGGCTTTCAACGTGGTGAAGAGAGCTCTGTCGAGAGATTCCAGGCCCCCCGGCCACAGCTACGGCTCCACCCCGCACTCCTTCTCAGCTGGCTCTGACTTCTATCACCCGGCCCCAGGGACAGCCTGCTCTAACGTCCCAGGTAGTTCCCTTATTGGGACATGATGAGCCTGGTGAGGCCTCCTCGGACAGCCCCCCCGAGGAGATCCCTCACAAGCGCAAGTGCAAAAGGAGGCACTTGGACTCCCCTGAGTCCTTGACCGAGGACACAGATTTGGAGGAAGGGGAAGGTTCCCCAAGATCACCCCCCGAAGACATCTCCTTTGGAGACATCATGAAGATGCTCAGAATAAGGGGAGGGTGGTCTGCCCCAAAGCCTACCTCGGACGAGCCTGTGTTCCTGGAGGCATTTGAAGCAGGACTGTCTACCTCTTGGGTGTCCCCTCCAGCTGACCCACTGGTAGACCTGATCACTACCAGGGCGTGGAAGGAGCCGGACGCTGTGGAGCCCATCCCGAAGAGACCTGATAGGATACTTAGTCCCCCCTCCAACAGAGTGCACTGGAGTAAGGGATCCCCGGTAGATGCCATGTTGGTGGCGGCAGCCACCAAGAGGGAACTGGCCCAAAAAAGTCCCTCGGTCCATCCTTCTAGCAAGGAGTCTCGGGCGATGGACCACCTTGGGAAGCGAGTCTTCAGTTCAGCTACCTTCTCGGTAAGGTCACTGAACTACATGGCACATGTCATACGGCTCCAGTGAGACCTTATTAAAGAGTACGCTGGGTCGCCCCCGGAGTCCATGTCGGCGGTGGACAAGCAGGTGTACTCTACCCGAATGGCCACTCTTAGGTCTATTTCTAATACCTCTATGCGGCTACTATCCCATGCTACGGAAGGAGCCGCTAGAGCTAGCGGAGCGGGCATTGTCATGAGGCGACAGGCGTGGCTCCTCCACTGTGATTTCGCGGAACCCATTAAGGCATTGTTCGCTAATGCCCCATTCGATGGTTCTGCCCTCTTTGGCAAAACCGTACGCGAAACGTTAGTCCAGAGCGAGAAGGACGGGAAGACGTTGTCTGCCATCGGAGTCTGCTTCTCTGCTCCCCAGAGGTCTTTCTCCAAGAACCAAAAGGGACAGAAGAAGATGTGGTTCCAGAAGTCGCAACAGTCCCGTGACACTCCGGACACCCGGTCCTTCCGAGGCAGAGGAGGACAGGGTGGACGCCACCCTAGGGGCAGAGGGGGTCCGAGGAATTTTGGGTCCAGAGAATCATTCTCTGATCGGCCCACGCAGCAACCCTAAGAGGTTGCCCGACTGCTCCACTCTGGAGGCAGTTGGGGGTCATTTTTCGAGGCACCTGGCAGCTTGGGAGTCCATCACGACAGATCGCTGGGTGCTTCGTATCATATCCAGAGGTTACCAAATCCCGTTTCTTCATCCCCCTCACAATCACAGATCCCTCCCCGATGTCCCCCCCGATCAGAGGGAGGCCGCGGCTGCGGAAATCCAGCAGCTGCTAGAAAAAAAAGCCATTCAGAACATCCCCCCAGACCAGTTTGGATCGGGCTTTTACTCCAGGTTCTTCTTGGTGCCAAAATAGACGGGGGACTTAAGGCCAATCCTCGATCTATCCCTCTTGACCCTATCAGTAACCAAAGAAAAGTTCCAGATGGTCACACTTCAGTCCATTCTCCCCCTCTTGCAGGAGAACGACTGGATGTGCTCTATAGACCTCAAGGATGCATACTACCACATCTTGATGGACAGACGCTCCAGGAGGTTCCTTCGCTTTCCGGCTAGGAGACAGTCATTACCAATTCAGGGTCCTCCCCTTTGGTCTCACCACAGCCCCCAGGGTGTTTATCAAGGTTTTGTCAGTGATAGCGGCCCACCTGAGACCCAGGGAATTCAGGTCTTCCCCTACCTGGACGACTGGCTCCTGACCGCCCCCACAAGGCATCTACTCTGCACGGCCAGGGACACTTTCCTCCGTCTAGCTCCCCGGCTGGGGATCACAGTCAGTGTAGAGAAATCTTCCCTCCTGCCGACCCAAATCATAGACTTCATCGGGGCCAGATTGGATACATGCCGGCTCTTAGCCTTCTTGACTTCGGACCGGCTTCGAACCCTGAGACTCCATGTGCGGGCCATTCTTCAGTCCTCATCTCCTTCAGCAACTTTGGTCCTGAGGGCCCTAGGGTCGATGGCAGCTGCCATCACCCTGCTGCCCATGGCGCGTTTGAACATGAGGGTCCTGCAGTGGACCCTCCAAGTCCAATGGTCCTTCCTGCATTACCCTCTGAACCATCCCATTCGCCTCAGCAGGGTTTGCAGGAAGGCCCTCCTGTGGTGGCTCCTGTCCCCGGACCTCTTCAAAGGTCGTCCCTTTGCTATGTCCCATCCCCTAACCACGGTGACCATGGACGCCTCTCACCTTGGGTGGGGGGGCATTGTCTAGGCAGGACAGACCAAGGCACGTGGGACCACTGCATATCAGTGTCCTAGAGATGAGGGTGGTGCTGTTGGCGTTGCAAGCACTCCAGAGCCTTCTTCCCCTGGGGACTATTGCAGTCCAGACGGACAACATGTCGGTAATCTGGTATATCAACAAACAAGGGGGAACCAGGTCCTATCCACTTTGCCGAGAGGCCATGAGAGAGTGGGAATGGGCAATCTCCACCAACCGCTTTCTCATAGCGACACACATTCCAGGACGGTCCAACATCCTAGCGGACAGACTGAGTTGCACGATTCTCTTGCCGTACGAGTGGTCTCTGAATCCCGAAGTAGCGAAACAAATATTCTCCAAATGGGGTCAACCTTGTTGCGATCTTTTCGCTTCTCCCTCAAACACAAAGTGCAACGACTACTTTGCTCTAATTCCCCCACCCGGGGAATCCCCCCGAGATGCTTTGGCACATGCTTGGCCGCCCGGTCTCCTTTATGCTTATCCTCCTCTTCCTCTAATGCTGAAGTTCTTACAGAAAGCCAGTCGGCTGGGGAGCAGAATAATCCTCATTGCCCCATTCTGGCCTCGTCAGGCTTGGTTCCCTTATCTATGGTCTCATCTAGTGAATCCTCCCTGGATTTTGGATCCCATCCCGGATCTGATCTCGCACCTGTTAGACCTTCTGATCCCGAATCTGGACAATCTGAAGCTCACGGCTTGGTTGCTCCAGTTCCACTCCTAGCTAGGACTCCCGGTATCTCTTCTCCGGTCAAAGCTATCTTAGTGGCTGCCCACAAGCCATCTACTAGAAGACTTTATGATAGCAAATGGAAACATTTTTCTGTTTGGGCGGAGCAACAAAACTTAGACCCCTTTACGGCTGCGTTGCCCGCGGTGTTAGACTTCTTGTCAGGACTTTTTGACCAAGGAGCCAGCTCTTCCACGGTCAGAGTTCAGCTGGCAGCAATTTCACATTATCACGTGGGGAGTGACCTAGGCCCTTTGATCTCAACCAGATTGTGTAAGGCCTTTTTGAAGGGTACCTTCCTACTAAGATCCTTGGGATTTAGCGCTCGTGCTCCAGGCTTGACAGCTCCTCCCTTTGAGCCTGCAGCTTCAGTGGATCTTAAACTATTATCCTGGAAAACCGCCTTTCTCGTCGCTATCACTTCGGCCAGAAGGGTTTCTGAACTACAAGCCCTTTCCGCCAAGCCACCGTATTTGATTTTTCACAAAGACAGAGTATCCCTCAGGACCAATCCCTCCTTTCTTCCTAAGATTGCTTCCGAATCAAATATCAGTCAAACTATTAACTTACCTGTCTTCTTTCCCAATTACCAAAACAAAGGTGAATATAAATTGCACTTGTTGGATGTTCATAGACAACTACGTTTCTACTTACACAGAACAGCTGGTCATAGGCAGTCAGACCAGCTGTTTATTTCCTTTGCTAAAACTAATTTTGGAAAATCAGTTTCTAAAGTCACACTGTCCAGATGGATTTCACAGTGTATTCTACTATCATATGAAAGTTCTGGCCGGCCCGCATCCCAAGGAGTCCACGCCCATTCTACTAGGTCAATTTCCACCTCTGCTGCCTTTCATTCTAGAGTCTCATTGGATGAAATTTGTTCGGCAGCCACTTGGGTTTCATCTCATACCTTTATAAATCATTATAAGTTGGACCTGGTCTCCAGAGGGAGAGCATCCTTTGGATCTGCAGTGCTCCGGAACATCATTCCATGAGGACCTCCCAAGATTTAGGTAGCTGGGGACTCTGTCCCATAGGTTGATGCACAAATGAAGTTAACTACTTCAGATTAAGAAGTTATGTACTCACCATAACGTTCCATCTGAGTAGGTAAACTTCATTTGGCAGCAACCGTACCCCCCTCCTTCCCCCTGACTGTCAGATGTTTATATTACTCTTATTGTCATCTGATTGTATCGAGGTCAGACCATAGACTGGCTATTTAGTGCAGGTCTTGCATTAGGCAAACTCAATCTAAGGTCAGGTAGGGATGGCAGGGGATTATGGGTAGGGGGAGGAGCTTGGAGCTCGGATCTCAGCTGTTGGAAACTGCCGGCTCGGATCCGATATGGATCCGAAGACCTATAGGTTGCTACCAAATGAAGTTTACCTACTCAGATGGAACGTTATGGTGAGTACATAACTTCTTATTTGATTGCCAGTGATTGTATAGAAGATTATATATGATGTTTACAATTGAAAATATGTCAATATGATTTGTTTTCATGTATATAAATATATGCTTGTATATGTCATAAGTGATTGAATTAATAAAAAAAAGGATCTGCATCCAAAATCCCACTCTCTCATCTCTTGAATTTCCCCCTGCTTCATCATCATCCCTTTCCACTTTGAATTATAACTTTCTGTTTGTGTTATGTATATGAATCTTAACTGTTTAGATCTAAAATATCCATTCAAATTGGGTAATCCTCAACCACCTTTTTCTGTTGGAAGAATCAACTAATCCCACTTGATCTTTGCCTTTTTCAACTCTTTATTACTATCCACAACTTCTCCTCTGGCTGATAAATAATATGCCTTGGTTATATATAAAACTAAAAAAAAAAAAGTATTTCGGCTTTTCCCGGTTAGGGGTCACCACAGCGGAACTCCGGTCCGCTCATGATTGGCAGAGGATTTTTACAGTGCCGAGTTGCCAGCCCAACACCCAACCTTCAACGAAGGCATGCCCATTGATGCTCGCACCTACCTGTATGTCACTCGACCGTGGGGAGGACATGCAGACTCCAGACAGAAGGCGCTCCAGCCGAGAATCGAACGGGAGAGCCTCTTGCTGTGAGGCGACAACGCTAACCGCTGTACCACCGCCGCCTTCTCGGTTGTATATAAAACTAAAGGGACTAAAAAAATTTTCACTGTTTGTATTTTGTGATTCATATCCATAAACAAGAGCTTCCAGTTTCTCAGTTTTTGGTTTATCTTTTATTTAGTCTCTTCCCACATATATTTAGCTGCCATAACAGAAGCCTTTTTAATCCTTTCTCCTAAGTACTCCATTTTATTGTGCCCCTATAAATGTGGGTATTGATGAATGAATTCATATGTGAGTACATAGTTTACAGCTATAGCCTTTGTTTTGTCTGTATTCATTTTATATCCCCAAAGCAACTTGAAACTGTCTGAGAATGTTCCATAACCCTGATATGTCCTTTTCTGTTTTTGTCAGATACAAAATAATATAGTCTGCAAATACAGCTAATTTTCCTTCATTATCACACCAGTTATATCCTTGAATGTCCATTATTTTCTTTGCAAATAGCTCTAAATATAACACAAATAACATAAGGAAAAGAGGACACTCCTGGCTACTACTTCTGTTCAGAGACAACATATCAGAGAGGAACCCAACCGATTTAATGCTTGCTTCCGATCCCTAATGTACCCTCCTAATTAGCTTATTATTGTATCAGGGAATGCAGATGTTTGCATTGTCCTACTCATAAAATTCCAGCTTACTATGTGGCATACTTTATCTGCATCAAGACCCACCAACAACAGCGGCATTTTCTTACATTCTGCTTCCCTCTGGATCATCTTTGTTCTATTAATGTCAAATGTTTGCCTTCCCCTCCACAAAATCACATTGATCATATCTTTCAATTTTGGCAACACATTTGCCATTCTTTTAGCTCTTATAGACATAAACACTTTGTAATCATGGTTTAAAATTGAAAAGGGCCTATATGAAGCTGGGTCTGATGGGTCTTTACTGACTTTACACATTACAGCCATCACAGCTTTTTTCCAGGATATTGATGCTTCCCCTCCTTGTAATATACTGTTAAACGAAATCTTCCAACTCTTAATCACTTTCTTTCTTACTGGCTTCCAAACTTCCACAGAAATACCCTCTATTTCTGGGGGCTCTCCTACACATCGATTTATATGTCACAGTTTTTATCTTGTCTCCTCTTATCTGTTAATTGAGCCTCATCTACTTCTAACCGTGGGATACTTAAGCCTTCCATAAATATTTCCATTTGTGATTTTTCTGGATTTCCACATTTCTCTGCTTTATACAGATTTTTGTAAAATGTACGAAATCTCTCAATACCTCTACAGGATCTCTGGTTACTTTTCTTGTTATTGACTCCCTGTGTTTGGCAGCTGTTTCTCCTTTCTGATGATTGAGTTATTGTACTAAGAGTTTATGTGCTCTGGAGTTATCAAAAATAGTTAATTAACAGCAATGTTTTTAAACTCATGCATATTATCCAGATGCTTCCCATTTTCTCTTTAGCACTGTGCAGAAGCTTTCAGTTAAATGCATATGTTCTGTGAAATGTAATTTCTGTCTTGCCTAGCCCTGTTATTCTGTGAGAAACATGTACATTCTCTGCAAGTTCTGACAACTGAACTCACATCTTTCATACCAAAAATTTTCATAAATATCTTAAGAAATCTACCCTCTTTTTGTTATATTTTCCCTTCTGCCCCCCCCCCCGATGCATCCTCACTGCTGCAAATCAAATTCCAGTCCTCACCAATAAGTGATATTCTGCAGAAAGCTGATTATTTCTACCAGAATTTTCTTAAGCTCCATTATAGTAGTTTTATATACATGCCAGTGTAATCCTTCTCCCCCTGCCAGTAGCCTCTTAGTACAGCAAATCTACCATTATTATCTTTTTTTCTCTTCTGTCTCTATTGGAGCTCCTTTTGCAATTAATGTAAGTACTCCCCTTTTCCTTTGTCACAGATAATCTGCCGAATAACCATCCTGAAATCATTTCTTTATCAAATTCACATGCTCAGTTCTTTCCAAATGTTTCTCCTGTAGCATAGCTATTTGTACTTTGCATTTTTAAATATAGTTCACTACTCTCTCTTTTTTGTAAATATCTGTGAGACATTCACATTTAAAGGTAATATATAAAGTGTTGTCATTATGTTAATAAGTTAGTATTTTCATCTGTATATCCATTTGAACATATTTCACATCTTACAGAACTTTTTGTTTTAGTGAAAATCCTCGAACAAAAAAAAAAAAGACCCCCCCCCCCCCAGAATGGGCCTATATCACTTTGTCAAAGGTTCATTACTGCAAACCTTCATTCATCAAACCAAATACAGTAAACTTTCACTTCAGTGAATGACTTACACAGGAAAAGGAACGAGTTACCCAACATTCCAAACGTCACACAAAGCACAGTATTTCAAACTCACCCAGGTGAGGGGCTGCACCTCCACACCCACCAACTATATATACCAACTCTGAAATCGTATTACAGTGGGGAAAGGGCAAATTTCCGATGATGGCCAACTTGTTCCTTTCCCTAGGTAAGTCGTTCATTGAAGTGAATGTTTGCTGACATGAACGTTCACTGTATTTGGTTCATTGAATGAAGGTCCGGGGTAATGAACCTTCAACAAAATGCTATAGAGCTCCCCAGAACATCCCTAAAACCTATTAACTTAATACTAATACACAAAACTATGTACATCTTCAAATGTTAAAGTTTAGTCCTCCTAATAGGAACAACTGTCCCAGATTGACAGCCACACTTATAGACTTGGAGTAACCTATAAGGAAGGTTATCCATGCTAAGATGCATGGTACAGCCTATGCTTCTACTTCCACTAAGAGCTGTCTGCTTTTGTCTTATCTTTAGTCCTCTCCCAGATTAGAAAAACATTTGAATGCTTTCAAAAAACATTATCTCCTAGCCATTGTAAGAAAGAAGTATTCTGTTTTTATTGCCTTTTGTCAGATTGTCTCCATAGAAACACAAGAACCACGTACACAGTTGCCTGTCCTGTCTGCCTGGTGTACAGTGAGTAATCATTTTCCACAACACTGTACTATCTCCCACTTTTAGTACTTTGTCCTTTTTCTACAGTTCTGTCTTATTTATTTGCTTGAGGAAAACTTTTTTATTATGTTCAGTGTTCTTTTATTTATTTGCTTTCCCTTACAACTTGTTACTATCAAGCCAAGGGTCTTAATCCAGACATTCCCCTATGCAATAAGAAAAAGCATATACCTTTTTCTTATATCATGCTTTTTTGTCCAAACCTTTCTTCTTTTTTTACATTACAGTGCATATATTTCTTAAAACAAAACAAGGAGAAAGAAAAGTGGGGCACCTTTTTACTTTAGTATCCCTATTACATTCAGAAATAACTGAGGAAGCTTCAGTTTACAGCATGCAGGTTATATCATGCATTATAAAAATACTACTGCTAAATAAAAATGTTGTTTTAGTTGCAATTAACTCTTTCCAGCCTCTTCTCCTAAATGCTGTTCTAAACATTAATGACACGAAGTAGGGAATATGCTTTGGAGTCCCCTAATAGTTTAACAAAGTCAAAGAAATTTCCAGGTTTTCTTGCTCTGGCTTGTTTTACAAATATAAGTAATACTTTGTGATACCACATTTATTTGTCAATTTCTGAGTTGCTGTTTTTTTCCTGTTGATCTCCATCTTCCAAATGCAGTCTTTGCTTCATTTCTAATGTACTCATGGTTCTTCTACTCAACTCTTATGTTTTTTTCTGCCTCTGAAATATTTTCCATTGAAACATTGGGAAAGGTTTCACTGGCACATTCTCTCTATGGGTTTTATTACCTGAAGAACAAGAAGCAGCATTTGCTGACAGTGTACTGATCATTGATGACTATGGTAAAGAGTAGTGGGTCAAGAATGGAACTTTGAAGGACCCCAACTGTTAAGGGTAGGAATAGTAGTTTAGCCAGTTCACTGATTGGGATGTCCCTGTAAGATAGCTTTTCAACCAGTAGAGTGATGGGGTATCCAGATCAAGAGTGGATAGTCAGTTAATAAGTAAGGTGTGTGATTCTGTATAGAATGCCTTAGAGAGATTGAAGAAAACAGCAGATGCAAGGCTTCTTTTACTTCTGTTTTGATTTTATGAAGGTTGTAAAGCTAAAGAGGGCTATAGTAGTACTGTGACCTGCTCGGAAGCCATGTTGAGTTGGGGTAGAAGGGTATAATCAAGTATGTACTGAAGGAGTTTAGAATATATGTATTTTTCTAGTATCTTTCATAAGTGATATAATGTGGCAGTTGGTTTAAAGATGGAGACATCAGTTGAGTTACCTCATATGTGTAATGGTAGAATATATGATTTTTTTCTATTAAGGCAGGGACATAATTTTCACAGACACAGAAGTTTATCAGTATAGAGTTCACAGCAAGTTTTAGGTATTTAGAGGGGAGATTATCTGGGACAATGAGTGGTAGGTTCGAGTTGTGTTAATAGTTTTTTAATAGTGGAAGTGGGAATTCGATACAGCCAACATAAAAATTTCAACAAAACGCAAATTAAAAGTCATACTGCTGAACACTAGGAGTCTAAACATGAAACTGCACTCATTGCAAGTATTCTTAACCCTGGACGATGCTGACATTTGTGCAGCCACAGAAACTTGGTTCAAAGCTGCGGAGAGCACCCCAGCCTTACCTGGTTAGTCATCCTATTATGCATTCAGACCTCAAACTGTGGGCAGCAAACCCAAACGAGGTGGAGTTTCAGTGTATATTAAAGACACACACCTCCAAGCTGGTCAAACAGTATGATGCACAGGAGACACTCCAGGCGCAGTTAACCATTGACAAGACCCCTATTCAAATCATAGTTAGCTACAGGCCCCGAAACTTGACTCAAGATGCCCAATCCACCTATCTGGATCTCTTTGAATCTATCAAGATTCAACCCTTTACCCTGAACCTGGGCGACTTTAACTACCCAACCATAGACTGGAAAAAGTACTCATGCCAGAACACAAATGCCCAGAGATTCCTCGATTTTTATCAGTGCAGATGCCTTGGAATAGCTAGTCAATACCCTCACAAGAGGTGATAATAGCTTGGACTTGGTATTAACCAGCATGAGCAACCACTGCAGCATCCTTGTAGTATCATCTTCCCTGGTAAGATCCGACCATAAAATGGTCACTTTCAAAGCCAGCATGTCCCCTGACCCCCCTCTAGCTAGGGCCAAACAAAAAAACTTTTCCAAGGCTGATTACAACCTTTTGAGGGATGGTATAAACAGCTTCATAGCCCCCTCCTCCTCTGTAGGAACTGGCACTAATGTCCAAATCTACACCAAAGTACTATACAAGCACTTATAGATGCATGGAATCAGGAATACCTGACAGGACAAAAACATCCTCCACAAGGAAGAGTAAACCTGCCTGGTGGACACCTGCAATAAATAAATTATATAACAAAAGGAAAAAAGTGCTGTCCAGGACCAAGAAATAGCAGGTGCCCAATTAGAAGCGATCTCTCCTTAGCCTGAACAAGCAAATAAGAGCACTAGTGAAATCCTGTAAAGCCAACTTTGGGTCCATATTGGCCACATCTGCTAGAGACAGTCATAATGCCTTCTTCACATATGTCCGTAGTCTCAAAGGAAGCACCCAGATCTGTTCAGAACAAGGACACCACATACACAATGCTGTAGATATAGCCAACCTATGGGCTGACAGATTCAGCGAAAACTTCACCCCTCTGTCCTCCCATCAGTAAATTAGGACATCACCAGTACCTGCCCCCTTCCCTTATCTGTAGGGAACAGGTCATCGCTGCCCTCTCAAAGGCAAAAAATACAGCCTGCATGGGACCCGATAACATCCCAGGCTGCATCCTATATGAACTCAGGCATGAACTTGCAGCACCATTAGGCACCTTATTCAACCAAAGCCTGAATACCGGCTTTGTAGTCTGGCTTTGGTTGGACAGCCACTAATATCCCTTTACACAAAGGTGGAGCATCCACCGATCCGGGAAGTTATTGACCCATCAGCCTAACTAGCCTGATTTGCAAGGCCATGGAACGGATTATCATGGACCTCATTAACCGGGACATTGGCAACCTCCAAACATTTGATCCCACACAGTTTGGCTTTGTCAAGGGGAGGTCATGTCTTTTAAATCTGGTTGACTTCTTTGAGATAGTCACCAAAGCCATGGACAAGGGGAAGCCAGTGTACACTGCCTACCTTGACCTGGCCAAAGCCTTCAACACTATTCCCCACTCGGGCATAATAGATAAACTCTCTCAACTAGGCATCAATCCATATGTTACCAGATGGGTAGCAAACTGGCTCACTGCTAGAACCTACCTAATCAAAATAGGGGAAGCCACCTCAAGTAGTAGACCCATAATGAGTGGCGTACCCCAGGGATTAGTCTTGGGGCCTTTGTTATTCGGGATATACCTCTCTCAGGTGCAGGCCAAAACCAGTGGGCTGTGGCTGAACAAGTTTGCAGATGACTGCAAATTGGGTGTGGTCATCAATTCCCCAAGCGATATGGACGTCCTCCAAGAGGGTCTCACCCAAACAAATAACTGGTGCCAGAAACTTGGCCTAAAGCTGAATGCACATTAATAACAACATCCTAAGCATGCAATCAGTTGTGAGGAATTTGGGCACCCAGGCTGATAGCAACCTGACTTTTGACCACCATGTTGCTTCCGTTGTATGGAAAGCTTTCTACGTGGCCCACCTCATAAGTAAGGGTATCTCATCAGGGGCAAGGAGGTCATAACATCCCTGTATTTTTTCCCTTATAAGGCCAATTATTGAGTACAACGCCCCCTTTGGCATGTACCTTGCAAAGCAGATGCAGCAGCTGGAGAGACCACAGAGGTTCCTAACCAGGACAATCCAGGGCCTCAAACATCTACCCTACACAGATAGGCTAAAAAAACCTGTCCCTCTACTCTGTTTCATACAGACTCCTCAGAGGTGACATCTGTCTGGCATACAAAGCAGTCTCAGACCTCGCTTTGATGAGACTGCTGCATATCCACAAGTCATGCTCCATTCGGGTAACCTACACATGCGACCTCAACCTGGTCTGTGACATCAGTAGGACTTTTTGGCAGGACAGATTTGTATCCCAGAGACTCCCCCATTTGTAGAATAAACTCCCTCTCCACATCAAGTAGAACACCTCATTATCCCTTTTTAAGTGCAACCTGGATAACTGGATGGAAAACAGAAAATACACCCCTGGGATTCCACTTGTGTCCCTACTGGACAGGGGCTTTGGGTGTTGACTTGTTTGAACATGGGCTAAACTCTTGGCTAGGCTTATAAGGGCCTCAGGGCCAATAGCCTAGTAACTTCATATGACCCTGTGGATTAAGGGAGAAAATAGTATTAGTGGTGGTGGTTGATAGTTTGAGGCTGCTGCAGGGGTAGAGTTTTGTAAAAGGACGTTAACTGTATGTATGAAATGCTCATTGAATTTGGTAGCTTTACATTCTATGTCACTATCTGGGTAGGAGGGTGCTTTTTTATGGCTGACCATAACTTTTGTTTTTTTTTGGGGGGGGGGGGTTGGTTGGTATTCTGATAGTTAATATAATATTTTTTTCTTTCTTTTTTTTTTTTTTTTGTTAACATTAAGAGACTCAGAATCTTAAGGAAATATGAGTTAGAAGACAACTTTTTCCAAGCTTTATCACATTCCTTCATTAGTTGTTTTGTTTGTTTGGACAGCCAGTAGGCTGGGTTAGCTTTGATTCATTTAGAACTGAGAGGTCATGTTCATCCAAAGCATCACGGAAGGAAGAGTTGAATAGTGAAAGGACTTCATGGCTTGGGAGTGTTTGTAGAAGTTTTCAGTCAAAGAGCTTTAAATCTGAAATTAATGTTTCTTTATTAAAGCTATGTAGGTTATGGGCTTGGTTATACTTATGCTGTTTTTATTGGTTTGCTTGGTCTCTTATTTTAAAAGTAGGTAGGTGATCAATAAATGTATCCAGGAGAGGGTAGCTATAGATAATTTTAATTGGCTAGTTTGTCAGAATTCAGACAGTTGTGGAGTTTTTGCTGCTATTTTTGTTATTACAAGTGGGGGTCTGGATGAGTTAGGGGAAGATGTAGAGGTTTAATACAGTGTTTGAGTTGGAGTTTTGGATTGTTTGCCAGTTGATATTGAGGTCTCTAGTGTGATTGCTGTGACTCAGTATAAGAATTTGTCTGCTGTATCAGTGTTGCCAACTGGTTCAAAACCAGTCACACATTGTCAAAGTGAGTGACTCCACATCAACCAGCAGACCTGTCACCAGTAGGGTGCCACAAGTGCTGTGCCTCCTACTGTAAGTTTTGGCCTGAACTTCTGAGAAGTATATACCAAAGGGGCTGTGGCTGAACCCAAGTTTTTGAACAGTTGCAAACTGGGTGCAATCACTGAATCCCCAAATTATGTCACTATACTTTAGGAGGGTCTTAATGCAGACAAACGGCTGGTGTCTTAGTCACTGTCTCAAACTAAATGCAAACAAATGCATTGTCATTCCCTTCTGTAATAACAACTTCCCTTCACACTATCAACTTAACACTACCCTATGTACCTACGAAGTGGTAAGAGGTCTGGATCACAAGTGGTTGCAATCTTAACTTTGACCAAGTAGCACACTTGATTAGCAGAGGCATCACCTCTAGAACAGAAGGGGTTATAACCCCTCTATACTCATCACTAATCAGGCCCGTAATTGAGTATAATGCCCCTTTTGGCATGTACCATGCAAAGCACCTACAGCAATTGGAGAGACCTCAGAGGGTTCTAACTAAGAAGATCAAGGGACTGACTCCAGCACATGCCTTACACAGACCAACTGAAGTCCCTGTCACTGTACACAGTATTGTATAGATTTCTTAGGTGAGACTTATGTCTGGTAATCTCCGACCCATACCTAATGAATTTGCTGCTCATCCGTAAATCAAACAGGACTAGAGCTACTTGTTCCAGGGATCTAAATATGTCCTGTAACATGAATAGGACATGTTGGGAGGGACAGATTTGTCTCCAGCGACTGCCGTGTCTTTGGAATAGGCTGCCAGTGCATATAAAGCAGAGCACCTCTATGACACTGTTCAAAAGGAACCTGGATAGCGCCCACAGCCCTCCTGGACATAGGCAGTCATTACTATATACAGTCCTGGGTATTGACTATGGTATTACATTGGGATGAAATGGCTTAGCTTGAAATGACCTCCAGGTCGATAACCTAGTAACCTCCTGTGATCGTGTGATGCATATGAGTTTGTGTTTGTTTAGTTTAAGGGAGGATAAAAGAATCTCTGAATTGCCTAATGGTGGTAGGGAGCTGGGGTGTAGGGCTACAGCTAGATTATTTTAGTAGAGTGTAGTTAGTTATTCTGCACCCTTCTTTCCTAGTTCTGGCTAATCTTATTGTGTTATAATTTGCATGGTTTCCTCATTTTTTTTATTTGTTTTAGCCAGGATTCTGTGGTGACAATAATATGAAGAGAATGTTGGGCTATCCATGCATGTAATTCGGGGGCTTTATTTCTTATGCTACATAGGTTAATATTATAGAGCTGTAATACTGCAGTGTTACTTGACTAATGGGGAGTATATTGATTTTTTTGGGAAGGCGTAGACTGGTTTACTGATGGTGTTTTTGCATCTAGGTTTGGCTGTGCATCTCCACTAAATTGTAACGGATGATTTGTAAGGATTTGTATGATGAGATGTTTGAGTCTATTTTATTTATTTATTTATTTAAATTTGTTGACCGGGAGTGTCCGACTGGACATAGGTCCATTTTCAGCTGAGGCCCGGGGAGAAAAGCTCCACAGTAAAATAACAGACAGTTTTAAAGTTGTAGGTACATTTTGATGGGCTTTGATGTCTGGTCATGATATGTTTATGATGTTATGAGGTAGTGCTGTCTGTGCCAGGGAGAGTAGGGCAGTACATGTGTACATATGCCAGCATAGCTAGCTGGAGTTTTGTAAAAAAATTTATGTTATTTGACTATCACACTAATTTGTACAGATGTTTGAGTTAAAAATATGTTTGTAAAGTTACTTGTGTTAAAAATGCATCAACAGTAGGTCCTGCTGGACAGAATTAATGTATGGATGTATATTAGGTTGTATTGTTGTAAATGATCAAAACAGTGTAAGAAACTTCTCTTTGTGGAAGATTTTCAGTCCATATATCTCTAGTTAATCACTGTATATTAATCAGATCAGATAAAATTAGTAGAAGTAGCAAACTTAAAATCGTCTTGAGTCAAAAAAAAAAAAAAAATTTATAATTGTATACTGTGGTGGTGGTGCTGCGGTAGCGTTGTCGCCTCACAGTTAGACGTTGCCCGTTCGATTCTCAGTTAGAGGGTCTTCTGTGTGGCGACATGCGTGAATGTGCGTTAGGCCCGGCAAGCCAGTACGTAAAAATCTACTGCCAATCATTAGTGGACCGGAGTTCCGCTGTGGCGACCCCTAACTGGGAAAAGCCGAAAGACACAAACAAAAACAGAATTACTAAGTGTTCGAAAGTAATCCAGGCAAGGCAGGCAGTCTGTTTCCAGTAGAAAATCCTTTATTAAGTACACAGGCAAGCGATCCAAGTAAAACAAAAATAGAGTAATAGTTTCCTCACAAGCTTTCTAAATATATATATACTTTTTATCAGGCAAGGGAGTGGTTTATTGTGCTGTAAAACAAAGTGTTATTGGTGCACTTGTTAAATTCACATCCCTTCCGCCATCAGTGTGACATTCGAGCTGGTCCTGCCCTACTTAGTAGCTGTCATAATAATATAACCCTTATGTACTTTAAAATTTATAATGATGTGGTACCTCTTATTTAACCAGATTATTAAGTCTGTGATTTTATCCAAGGCAGTATACTACATGGCTGGAAATATATCAACCTTAGTCCATTTGGCAATCAAAAATATATATAAATATACACTTTGCATGTAAAAAATTAGTTGTAAAAATTTATTTTATTTATTTATTTTTATTTTACATTTGTTGACCGGGCTAGTCCAACTGGATACATGTCCATTTTCAGTGGAGGCCCGGGGAGAAAAGCTCCAAGATCATGGTTACAAAAACAAATACAAGTACAAAGTTGAAACAAGTAAATACACTTACGTTTAAAGGCAAGATAAGGCAAGCAAGTAGTTATAAATATAATTTAAAATAGATACAGACTTTGAACAGAAGAACTAACAGGGCTATATTGTGGACTCTTAGGGTTTAGAGTTGGGTGGAGGCTTGTAGAGGCCAAGGTGAGGTAGGGACGTTCACTATTAGTCTGGATTAGAGCAAGGGCATAACCATTGGGACTTCAGGAGAGCTCTGAGGTGTATTTTAAATTGGTGCAGAGAGGACATAAGTCTTAGGTTGTTTGGGAGGGTATTCCAGGATTTGCCAATGGAATTAGCATATAGTGCTTCACCACCGGAGTTGTTAGATTTAATGGTCAGTATTTGTAGACTTTTGGAGGACCTGAGGGATGTAAGGTTGGAGTAAGGGGTAAATAGTTTGTTCAATGCGGGGGTTTTATCTGGATGGTTGATAATTTTAAAAGCCTCAGTGAGTTGGTTGAGTTTGAGAATATTAGGCAGTTCTAGCCAATCTAGTGTCCTTAGGTTTAGGCAGTGATGTGTGCGATAGGGCATTCCCGTTATGAATCTGGCAATGTGATTGTAGGTAGTAGAAAGTTTATTGAGCTCTCTCTTATGGAGGAAGGAGAATATCGGGGAGGCATAAAGGAGTGTGGAGAGGAGGTGGGTTCGGGCAATTGTTAGTTTGGTGTGCGGGGTTAAGAAGGTCTTTATTCTGTACATGGATCCGAGTTTTTTGTTGACCGACTTAATGGTTAGATTTACATGCATATCAAATTTAAGTTTGTGGTCTATAGTCACCCCTAGCAGTTTGGTGTGGGAGATGGGGTAGATTATGGTACCATTGTTGGAGGACACGTGGAAGGTTGGATTGTTGGTGTCGGGGGGATCTATTCCTTGGGCGGTAGCTGGAGTGGGGAAAAATAAAAGTAATTTGGTTTTGGTTGGGTTGAGTAGGAGTTTAAGTTCCGAGAACCATTTTTCAACTGTGGAAAAGCAGTTTTGGGTTGTGACTTGGAGTTTGGCAAGAGAGACGTCGGAGCAGATAAGGGTGGAATCATCTGCATATTGAATGCAGGTGGCTTTAGGAATGATAGAGTGAAGACCGTTTATAAATATGGAAAAAAGAAGGGGACCAAGGATAGATCCTTGGGGAACACCAATATTGGTGGGGAGTAGGTCTGATAGCTTATTTTGCCATTGAACCGCCTGTTTTCTGCAAGAGAGGTAGGCGTTAAACCAACTTATTGTTGGTTTACTAAGATGAAAGGTTTCCAGTGTGTGGAGCAATTGTTGGTGGTTGACCATATCGAAGGCTTTCGATAGCTCTAGAAAGAGCGCAGAGGAGAGAAATTTGTTATTGCGGTTGTGGTTGACTGAGTCAACAAAGGAGAGGAGAGCAGTGGTTGTGCTGTGATGGGGGCGGAAGCCATGTTGGGTGTTGGATAGGAGGTTATTTTGTGTGAGGTGGGAAATGAGTTGTTTGTGGACACAGCGTTCCATAATTTTGGCTAGAGGAGACAGTATGGCTATGGGTCTATAGTTAGAAGTGTCAGTGGAGGACCCTCCTTTATGGAGGGGGATGATATAAGAGATTTTCCAAATCGAGGGAATAGAAGCTTCTGAAATGGTTCGGTTGATCAATATTGAGACAGGGTAGGCTATGGCGTCAGATGCTATTTGTAAGTATTTGGCTGGGAGTGAGTCAGCCGCTAGGGTGGTTGGTTTAAGTTTTTTCAAGAGGGTACGAATATAGGAGGTGGGGGTAGGTTGAAGGTTGAAGGTAGTTTGGGTTGGATCATTGGTTGAGGTTGCCACCGAGGGGGAAGTGGCAAGCTTACTGGCGAGGGACTGGATGGTCTCAGTAAAAAAAGAATTAAAAGTGTTAGCTATTTCAGTTGGATCTTTATCCATGAGTTTTTCAGGGGTAGGGGTAGTAGATTTGCCTGGATGAAGGAGGTGATTGAAGCCAGAATTTTTTAGGATTATACTGATGTTTATCTTGGAGGTGACAGAAATATTGTTTTTTATCAGATATAACGGCTGCTTTGGTTGAATTTCTAAGCTGCAGGAACTTGATGCTATCTAAGGGGGTTTTTGTGGTTCTCCATTTGTTCCAGGCCAGGTCTCTTGAGTCTAATTTTAGATTTAGTATCTTGTGTTAGCCAAGGTGCTATACGTACCTTAGTTTTAGTAAGTCGCTTAGGAGCATGAGAGTCAAGTATCTTGAGGAAGGTGTCATTAAAGTATGATACTCTCTCATCTAAAGGTAGGATTTTTAGGATATGCCAGTTACAAGCCATGAGATCAGCTAGAAATTTGTCTGGGACAAAATTCTTGCTGTTCCTAACTAGTCTAGTTATGGGAGGATTTGTAGTTGGACATTTGTGTTTTATAATAAAGGTGGCAAGGTGGTCACTGAGGTCATTAGGAAGGGTCCCTGCAGTATAGTTGTTAGGATTCTTATTAGTAAGAATCCAGTCAATGATGCTCTCCCTTTGTTGGGCATGACCAATTCTAGTGGGGGAAAGAATGTTTTGGGAGAAACCCTGTAAGTTAATGGGGAGAGGGTTTGATTGAGCAGAGTATAGAGACCAGTCAATATTAACATCTCCTAAAATTATAGTTTCTTGTGGATAGTTGTTAGCGAGCCAACTAAGAGTTTGTTCAAGGATTTCAACATTTTTGCCTGGTGGTAGGTAGATTACTAAGAGATTAATACTTTTTTGGTTGTTTAGGGATAGCTTCAGGGCAATCAGTTCCAGGTTGGGAACTTTTGGGGGTTGGAGTAAATTCATTGTGATGTTCAAGGAGTTCTTGAACATGACAGCTATTCCCCCGCCCTTTCTGGTTATTCGATCAGCCCTGAGGATGTTGTACCCAGGTGGGATGATTTCCTCATCCTTAGTGCTAGGTTTGAGCCAAGTTTCTGAGAGACACATGATGTCAGGAGAGTGGGTTTCGAGCATGGCATGTAAGCTGTGGACTTTATTATTAATGCTTCTAAGGTTAAAATGAAGCATCAGGAGGGAGTCCGCTGGGCTTCTGGCTACATTGAGGGGGTTAGGGCCTAGGTCATTGTTGGGGCCTGGGTTGGGGTGGATATCACCGTCTTTTGTAATGGAAAATGATATTCTATTTTCATAGCCTGTTGTTAACAAAGATCACTTTCATCCTTCTAGGCTTCTTCAGGTCTGTGTACAAGAACCCTAGAAACTGTCTATAAAAATATATATAATTGTATAATTAGTTAGTATTGTTATTACACATCATTTTGAATAAAGTGGAGAAAAGAGAACCAGAAAAAGAAAAAAAAAATAAGAAAAAATGTATGATGATAGAAACAAAATATACACTTAAATTACAACTGATTTAAAATGGTATTTAAAACCAACTGGTAGAATAAAATACAATTAGTCATGTAAAAAATGTGGCAATTTTCTAAGTTCCAGTACACTTTTAATTGAACAGTAGTAGTTTAGTCCAGGCTTCCTAAAAGAGTTCAGCTTTAATTGCCACATGAGTTCATGTTTCTTCAGATTATTCAAGATGTCTCCTTCAAGATCACCCATGTCTATGTGATCCAGGATCTGGAACTTAAAACCTGTGTGTCTTTTATGAAGAGAAAGGTATTTGACTAGTGCATTATTTTTTACATCCAGAGCGGATTTCTGATGGATGACATGAAATCCTACGCTTGAGTTTATTTACATTCTTGCCCACATAGTCATCACAGTCATTGCACTGTGCCCTGTAAATTACTTTTGTAGTGTTACAGTCATCCCCTGCACTGGTCTTAACGATTTTCTTTAAATAAGGGCAATGAAAGCTGTCACCTTGCTACATAAATATACAAAATATACAATTAGTTCCACATCTTTTAGTGTTTCTCTCATATGGTCTAGGTTTAAATTCAACAAAACTTCTAATGCTCCTGCCCTTCCTATAAACAAAGGATGGGACTTCACATAAGATGTTAATCAGAAAAGGGTTTCCTGTGACAGTGTCCCAGTTTTCTTCAGTAACATTTCTGATACTGTGATAATCCAAAGTGTATGTCAGGATGCAGCTGTTTTTGAGAGTCTTCGGGGATACCGCGGAAATTACTTTTTTTGTGTGTGTGTGTAACTGGTCACATGCATATGTTTATCAGAGAATGCTGGAAGGGTGGAAAGTTTGAAATTTTTATAGCTTTCAGATACTGCCACAGATCTTACCAAAGTCCTATGTGTATTGTACCAGAGTCAGATGACCAGAGGTGATGTCATCCTCTAACCAGCATCTGGTTTCTTTGGAACTCTCACTTTGTAATCTGACAGGAAAGATTTCTGAAAGGATATATATCTCACACATCCACACAGACAAAGTGGGACATCATCTGGCCTTTCTGTGGTAAGACACTCAGCACACATCAGCTTGCCTTGCTGTAGTAAGTAGTCAGGGAACAGTAATTCTTTAGTCATTCATGGACATTTAGTGAGAATAGTTTAGTGTTGTTTATCGCATTTGTGAGAAACCATCCAGCTGTATTATTTTTTATATCTTTGTGGTTGAAACTCTGTTTATTGTATTCATTATTCTCCTGCTTTCTGTTTTATTACTTATCATTAAATATTTTAATGCCTTTCATTGTGGCTGGTTCTTTAGAGAATAATTTTAACATCTTGAGAGTACTTATGCTTGTTTTAGTGACACTGTGGCCGCTTCTGAAAGCCTTGGTGCTTTATCACACCCTACCATTTTTATTAGTATAAATTTTACACAGTATAGTTGGGTACCATTTGTAAGAGCCTAAGGGTAGCTGACTTGTGGCAGCATGATTACCTCAGAGTCTGGGCAGAAAGGGGCACAGATAGTAAATCTGCCCCAGCTTTTCCTATGTGTGTTTGTGTGTGTGTCTGTGTGTGTGTCTGTGTGTGTTAGCTACTGGTAACAGGGACAAGGAGCTCCAAAGTGTTCAGTGTGCACTTTTGTGTGGGTTTGGAGAGAGGAGGAGAGTCCAACCCTAGGTCTACAGCATACTCCCTATGTGCTCTTAAGGGAAATTGTGCTTGGTGCAGGGAGCTGTATCTAAAAATACTGTGCGACTCCATATTTCCTCTTGGTAAGCATCCCTTACCTGAGTCAGTGGTGAGGATTGAGTCTCTTTGGTTGCTGGCCCAGAGTAGGGGCCTTTTAAAATGTTATTTTAAAGAGATGGAAGACAGATATATCAAGGTAGGTGTTGTAGGGAAGTGGCATTGTTTGATGGTATGGGTTAATGTAAGTATGACTGGATATGGTATGAGGTGGATGTAAGAGTGGTACTGGAGGCATGTGCTAGAGGGTAGTCTAAAGAAAGGGGGAATTAGTAAGGGGGGGAAGTGCAGCATGATTACAGGAAAATGTTTGTAAAATAGAGTTTAGAAATGACTTCAAGCAGTGTAAGTGATTGGCAGAGAAGTGTTGTAGTTCACAGATATATTCCAAGGTAAGGGGGAGTTGGGTAATGAGAGTAAAGAGAGTGGGTAGGGTGCAGTTTAGGAAGAAGGGGGGGAGAAGTTAAGTTGTGCGTGTCTGAGGTGCAGGGGTTAAAGCAGATTGTGTTGATGAGGGTAAGCTTTCCATGATTAAGGAGGAAGAGGAGATATTAATGATCTTGAGGGCAAAGCATAGGCTGGGCCCAAGTAGCCTGAATACAGGTACAAAGCCTTCTGCCTTCCTTTTATAGCTCAAGTCCTTTTTTGTCAAGAACCTTTGGAGTCTTTTTAAATGCCTGATATGTTTAGTAAGTACACCCCCCTCAAAGGGCATTGTATTCTATGTTGGGCCCGATCAGTGCATATTTTAAATTAGTCAGGACTTCTTTGAACCAAAGAAAAAAACCCTCTATGATAAGCTGTGCCTCATAGGATTTCCTGACCACTGTTACACCATGTTGATCATAAGACAAGTTATCTTACAACATCTTCATTTTGGAGTTGTGTATTTTCTCTGCTGTAAACAGGGTGGAAGGTTTGTTTGCCAAATGTGTTGCATTTTTTAGCCTTTAGATCTGATGCTGTCCTTGTCATTATTCATCACAGATGGGTCTTGGATCCGGCCTTGGATCCGAGCCAGTAACTTTTTAGACAGATCCAGAGCTCATGGTCCTCATCTTCCCATAATCCCTTGCTACCGTTTAACTCTCATATCTCATTTGCCGCTGAATCACTTCAGACGTGGCCCAGGCTTAGACTTAGCAGTTTTCAGATAAGTGTCTTTTTTGTTGTTTATTTTGCTCTACTTCAGGGCTCTTTTCTATCTTTAACTATTCTATTCATAGCTTAAATGAATTTCCTTCCCTCCGGTTAGAACTTGGGTTTAGTTAGGTTCTCCTCCTCCTTCCGCTGCTTGGCACCCTTTCTTTTTGTGTATATATATATATATATATATATATATATATAAAAATTATATATATATATATATATATATATATATATATATATACACATATATGTATTCCTTGCCTACCTTTGAGTGAGAGTATTCTTTAGAGTTTTGTGTGTGTGTGTCCCTCTTTTTTTTTTTCCTTAGGATGGCTGAAAAATTTTCTAGGTTTAAAAGATGCTCCTCATGTGGTCAGAAGATGCCGTGTTCCAACTCTCATGAGGAGTGTTTATATTGTTTAGGGTCAATGCACCTGGAGATTGAATGCAACATTTGCGCTGCATTCAACCCTGGGGCCCTCGTAGAGTGTCACAATAAGCTTTTACTGAAGGGCTTGGCTCAGGGTAGTCCTCTGCCTACAGACTCCCCATCCAAGCCCTCTCAGGAGCCTAGGAAGAGACCTCCTCATCCCTTGGGGGAGTCCTCTTCTTCTCTCCTAAAGAAGCCGAGGCTCTCGGATCACAGATCCAAGGATCCTAGTCCAGCCTCTTCGGCTTCGGATCCTAGGTCTGCTGTTATGAGATCTTTGGATCAGACTCTCGGATTCAAGGCCTCAGTGGAGTGGAGGTTTTCTGACCCGAGTAGGAGCAAGCCATCCCCAGATCCGAACAGTTTGTTGGATCCATCTGGCACGCCCTCCAAAACCACTGGATCCTGCTAGGTTGTCAGATCTGACAGCTCTGTCAGATCCCTTTCTCATTGAAGGCTGTCCTTCTCAGTCATCCAGGAGATCGGATTCAAGTTGGCAGAGCCAATCTCCTCCTTCTTGGAGCCATTGGGCTGTGGGATCCAAGTTTGGATTCCCAGGTTCGTCCAGATCCTCCAGAAGTCTCTTTCCCTTCGACATGGATAGAATGATGAGAGGTTTCCTCAAATCCCATATTGAGTTGGGCTGGCTGCCGTCCCCTGCCCCTGTGGTTAGGAAACCCACCCCATCCAGGAGATTCCTAGTGAGAGGCCGATGGTGTTGGGTATTCCCCCCTTCTTGATACAGTCAGGCTCCCTGGCTGGCTGTGTTCCGCAGCCCGTGGGCCAGGGTGGGCCTTGTCTCTGAGGGGTTGGTGTGAGTTTCCTGGGGGTGGATTCCGGTCCAGATTTTGTGGACCGCTCCCTTCCTTTGGGGGCTTTGGCACTGGACAGCTCGGGGATGACATTGTCTCTTGGCTTTGGTGCAGCATCGGTGTCCCTTGTCCCTTCCCAGGTGGCCACAGCCACTGGGGATGGGGGGACTTCATCCAGTCTGTCGGCCTTCCAAGTGGTAGAAAGGACCTTTTCCAGTATGGCAGTTACCTATCCTTCTCTATGTCCTCCCCAGTCTTTCTCAAGATTTGATGCTGAGGCCTTATCATACATCCAGGGTCAGCCCTCCTACAAGCACCTTCAGATGTGCACTGCCCCACTTGGGGTACCCATCTCTTCTGAGTCCTCCCCTAAGTCCACCGTGGAGGAACCCCCCCCCAGAAGAGAACATGTAAGAGGAGGCACTTGGACTCCCAGTGAGAGTCTCTCACCCAGGACACGGATTTTGAGGAGGGAGATGGCTCCCCCAGAGATCCGCCTGAGAATGTGTCCTTTGGGGACTTCCTGGAAGTTCTCAAGCAGACAGGCGGATGGTCTTCCTCATCCCCATCTTTGGAGATTTTGTTCCTGAAGCCCTTCAGGGTGGGCCCATCTTCTACCTGGGCTCCCCCTGCTGACGAGTTTGTGGATCTTATCACCAGCAGGGCTTGGAAGGAGCCAGGCATGGTGGAACCTGTGCAGATAAGTTCCTCAGTCCTCCTAAGGATAGGTCTTTTTGGAGTAAAGGGGTCCCTGTCGATGCCATCACGGTGGCCGCTGCTGCAAAGAAGGAGCTAGCTGAACAAAGCTCCTCAGTCTATCCCCCGAGCAGGGAATCTTGGGCAATTGACCGCTTTGAAAAAGCATGTGTTTGCCTCAGCTACTTTTGGCCTGACAGCAACTAATTATTTGGCCCACTTTACCCGACTTCAGAGGGCTTTGGTTTCAGAGCTTACCACTTCCTTTTCAGAGTTGTTGCTTCCAGAGATTCTCAAGTTAGTCTCTCTGAGGATGTCTACTCTTACTTCTTTAACCAATGCTTCAATGAGGTTGATCTTCAGTACTACAGAGGCCATCTCTCGAGTGGCAGGCACCAGCATTGCTATCTGACGGCATGCCTGGCTTCACCTTTGCAGGTTTGCAGAACCCTTTAAAGTGTCATTTACTAACACTCCCTTTGACGGTTCCACTTTGTTTGGATCATCTGTTAAGGAAATTCTAACCCGCAGTGAGCAGGAAGGTAAGACTCTTTCCGCAGTAGGGATCAGGTTTTCTACTCCCTAGTGGTCCTTTTCTAAAACCCAGAGGAGAAGTAAGAAGCTTTGTTTCCAGAGGACTCTATCTTCCATTCAGGATGCTCCCCGGGAATCCTCTTCCACAGGCAGGGGCAGGGAATTCAATAGTAAATGCTGCCGTAGGGGCAGAGGGGTCCGCACAACCAGGGCTGTTGAGAGCCCTTCTCAGAGAAGCCCTTCTAGCGCTCCTGAGGTGCTGTCCAACTGTCCTGTGCTGGAGGCAGTCGGGGGTCATCTCTCTGTTCACCCACTAGCCTAGACAAGTCTACTCTCCAATCAGTGGGTGCTAAAAATGATTTCCAGGGGTTACTCCATTCCCTTCTCCCAGCCTCCTCCAATTCAGAAATTTCTCCCAGACATACCACCCCACCAAAGGGAGTTGGCTTGTCTCGAGATGCAAGACCTCCTTGGAAAAAAAAGCCATTCAAGAGGTCCCAACAGGACAAGGGCCTGGAACTTACTCTTGCTTCTTTTTGGTGCCAAAAAAGACTGGGGGCCTCCATCCAGTTCTGGACCTCAGCGAGCTAAACCTGTCTGTCAAGAAGTCCATGTTCCGGATGGTCACTGTTCAGGTCATTCTACTTCTCTTGTGCAAGGATGATTGGATGTGCTCAGTGGATCTCAAGTATGCATACTATCATATAAAAATCGACAGATGCTACAGGAGACGCTTACCCTTTCAGTTAGGGGACAATCATTACCAGTTGAGAGACCTTCCCTTTGGACTCACTATAGGCCCCTGGGTGTTTACCAAATGTATGGCAGTGGTGGCAGCTCATCTCCAGCTGCAGAGTTTCTAGGTCTTTCCTTTCCTGGACGATTGGCTTCTCATGTCTCCCACAAGGCATCGACTAACACTGGCGACCAGGTATATCCTCAGTCTTTTTCAGTATCTAGGTTTCACAGTGAGTTTTTCCAAGTCCAATCTACTGCTGAGCCAAAGCCTGGAGTTCATCAGAGTCCTGCTGGACACAGTATCAGAGACTGCAGCACTACCTTCCCACAGGGTCCATCTGATTCGTGATCAGGTTTCTCTTCTGCTGCATCTAGCATGCGTGTTGGTCCATTTGATCCTCAAAACCCTAGGCTGTATTATGCCTCTAGCTAGCTATCATGTGTGAGTTTTCCATTGGACCCTGGCAGTCCTGTGGTCCATTCTGTCTCAGCCCATGTCTATGACAGTAAAGTTGGCTCAGGTGCGCAGCAATCATCTTGCTTGGTGGCTTCAGTCTCAGGACGTATTTCTAGGCATGCCATTTTCTCTCCCCCCATCCAAGACCACAGTGACCATGGACGCCACTCTGTTGGGGTGGGGGGGCATTTTCAGGACAGGGGGGTTCAAGCCACGTGGTCATCCACGGAAACCAAATTGCACATAAACGTCCTGGAGATGAGAGCAGCCCTTCTAATGTTGCAAGCCTTTCAGGAGTGCCTCCTTCTGGGGACCATAGCAATTCAGATGGACAACATGGCATTTGTCTGGTATATCAGCAAGCAAGGGGGAACACGGTCTTATCCTCTGTGCAGAGAGGCCATGAGAGTGTGGGAATGGGCAATGTCTTTCAGCAGCTTTCTTCTTGCAACTCATATACTTGGGCGTTCCTACATGTTGGCTGACAGACTCAACAGGTCCATCTTGAGTCCTCACAAGTGGTCCCTGAATCCGTCAGTGGCAAGGAAAATCTTCAACCAGTGAGGTCAACCATGCTGTGATCTTTTTGCTTCCCCAGTCAACCACAAATGCAGCAATTACTTTACCCTAAGCCCCCCATCAGGGGAGTCATAGAGGGACGCTCTTGTTCATGATTGGCCTCCGGGTCTTCTCTAGGCTTAGCAACCCATTCCCCTGATACCCAAAGTCCTATAGAAAGCTCATCACCTGAAGATCCCTCTCCTCCCCATTGCCTCCTCCTGACCTCATCAGGCATGGTTCTCCTTCCTAAGGTCTCATCTGAAGTATCCACCTTGGATACTGGATCCCATTCCGGATTTCATTTCCCATGCTTGAGGACTTCCACTTCCCAATCTCTGGACCCTTCTTCTAATTGCATAGTTTCTCCAGTTCCAGTAATCCTTTCACAGTCCAGGCTTTTTTCCTTGGTGAGGAGCATTATTTTGGCTTCTCAAAAGCTGTCTACAAAGAAGGTTTTCCATTTGGGGCAGACAGCAGAATCTTCATCCCTTTTTAGCCCCTGTTCATGATATTTTGCTGTTCTTATCTTCCCTTTTTTCAGATTGGGTGTTTTTTTCTACCATTAAGCTCCAGTTGGCTGCCATCTCTAATTTCCATTCAACCAAAGCCTGAGTACTGGCTTTGTCCCAGCTGAGTGGAGGACAGCCACTGTCATCCCTTTATACAAAGGTGGACATCCACTGATTTGGGAAATTATAGACCCATCAGCCTAACTAGCCTGATCTGCAAGGCCATGGAATGGATTATCATGGACCTCATTAAGAGGGACATTGGCAACCTCCAACACTCGACCCCACACAGTTTGGCTTTGCCAAGGGGAGGTAATCTTTGTCAAATCTAGTCATCATCTTTGAGACGGTCACCAAAGCCATGGGTGAGGGGAGACGATGCACACTTCCTACCTTGACCTGGCCAAAGCCTTTGACACTATTCCCCACTCGGGCAAAACAGAGAAACTCTCTCAAGTAGGCATCTATCTATATGTTACCAGATGGGTAGCAAACTAGCTCACTGATAGAACCCACCTAATCAAAACAGTCGAAGCCACCTCAAGCAATAGACCCTTAATGAGCGGTGTACCCCAGGCATCTGTCTTGGGTCCTCTGTTATTTGCAATATACTTCTCTGAGGTGCAGGCCCAAACCAATGGGCTATGGCTGACCAAGTTTGTGGATGACTGAAGGCTGGGTGCGGTCATCAATTTCCCCAAGTGATGTGGACGTCCTCCAAGAGGGTCCCACCCAAACAAATGACTGGTGCCAGAAACGGCCTCAAGCTGAATGCCAAAAAATGCATCATCATCCCCTTTGGGGAGAGTGACATCACCACATATTATCACATTAACAACAACATCCTAAGCGTGCAATCAGTCATGAGGGATTTGGGCACCCAGGTTGATAGCAATCTGACTTTTGACCACTATGTTGCTTCTGTTGTCCACAAAGCTTTCTACATTGCCACCTCGTAAGTAAGGGTATCTCATCAGGGACAAGGAGGCCATAACATCCCTGTATTCTTCCCTTATAAGGCCAGTTATTGAGTACAGCACCCCCTTCGGCATGTACCTCACAAAGCACATGCAGCAGCTGGAGAGACCACAGAGGTTCCTCACCAGGAGAATCCAGGGCCTCAAACATCTTCCCTACACAGATAGGCTAAAAGCCCTCTTTCTCTACTCAGTTTCATACAGACTCCTCAGAGGGGATCCTCTGTCTGCCATACAAAGCAATCTCAGATCCCGCCTTGATGGGACTGCTGCATATCCGGAAGTCAAGCTCCACTCGAGTAACCTGCACACGCAACTTCAACCTGGTCTGTGACATCAATAGGACTTGTTGGTGGACAGATTTGTGTCCCAGAGACTCCCCCATCTGTGGAATAGACTCCCTCTCCACATCAAGCAGAGTATCCCTTTTTAATCGCAACCTGGATGTAAAACAGAAACTATACCCCGGGGATTCCACCTATGTCCCTGCTGGGCGGGGGGTTTGGGTGCTGACTTGCCTAAACATGGGCTAAACTCTTGGCTAGGGTTATAAGGGCCTGAGGACCAATAACCTAGTAACTTCCTATGAACTATGAGCCTATCTATTCTTCCAAATTGTGCAAAGCCTTTCTGAAAGGAGGTTTTCTTCTTAGACCTCCTATTAAGGATCCTTCCTCGCCATGGGGTTTGACCTGGTGCTGCAGTCCTGGTTCATATGATATTAAATTGCTTTCCTGGAAGACTGGCTTTTTCGTGGCCATTACTTCTGCCAAGAGGGTCTCAGAAATTCAGGCTCTGTGCATTAAGGCTCCGTTCATGATCTTTCATAAGGATACGGTATCCCTTAGAACAAATCTTTCCCATATCCCTAAAGTGGCCTCTGAAACTAATCTCAATCAATTCAACTATCAGTATTCTTCCCTAATTATTCTTTTTTCTCAAATATTTTTTTTATTTCCAATTAAAATAGCATTTACATAACATTTTTAAATATTTTAAACTATATACAATATTTACAATAGCCTGACTTTCAGTTATATACACTGTATGTTATTAAATATAGAATTTAACAGATCAGTTATCAGAGATACAATATTGTTTATTGCAGATTATACAATGACCCCCCCCATTAATATTCCAAAACGTGCATGCTGATTGGTCAGCGTGCACGTTGTAAATCAGAGTTACAGTAATGGAAAAAGGTCCGGTCGCCCGGACTTTTCCCATTAGTATAACTCTTTTTTTACAGCAATGGAGAACGCAAAATCTCCGTTGCTGTTTAGACACACTCTCGCTATGTTAAAGGAGTTTAACATAGCAAGACAGCTTTAAAAAAAGTAACAGAGATCTTCCTATCTCCGTTGCTTTTTTTAAAGGTGTCTTGCTATGTTAAACAGGTTTAACATAGCGAGACAGCTTTAAAAAAAGCAATGGAGAATCTCCGTTGCTTTTTTAAAGCTGTCTCGCTATGTTAAACTCCTTTAACATAGCGAGACACTTAGTAAAAAGCAACGGAGATCTTGCTTTCTCCGTTGCTTTGCCCACAGCTCTGATGTACTGTGTAAGCATACGCATGCGCAGTACATCAGAACTGCCGCAGAATACCGGACAGCTGCGGAAGGGCAGCAAGGAGGCATTATACAATGCCATTATTTAAGAAAAATAATACTTTTTTTTCTTAAATAATGTCATTGTATAATAGCAATAACCCACTCCTGGATATGGGTAATGCTGGATTTACCCACGGTTGTCTTTGGCCACTCGGGCTTCGCCCTCGTGACTAAACCACGCCAACCATGGGTAAATCTAACATTACCCACACCTAGGCGTGGGTTATTGCTATAGTGTCCAACAAAAATATAACTTTCTTCCAAGGATTATTTACCAATGGCCTGGGATAGAGTCGTAGTTCTTTGATTTTTGTTTCCATCAATGAAGTTGTCTTCAGTAAAGTTTAGAATTCTTCCAAGGTCGGGGGTGTATTTGCATTCCACCTATTGGTTACGCATTTCCTAGATATAGCAAGTATTGTCCATAACAAATACATATTTGTCTTATTCGGGTAGGGACCTTCATTTACATTTAGAATTATCAGTACTTTAGTTAAGGTAAAGGATTCGTTAAATAAAGCTTGTAAAAATGATTGATTCCATTCCAGTATGATTTAATTTTATTACATTCATAAAAAATATGAATCCAGTCTACTTTATCTAACTTTTCACACCTCCAGCAAAAAACATTTGTAGTAATACTGATCTTTTTAATTCTATCTGGTGTTACAAATGCTCTATGTAAGTATTTTCAGTTAAATATTTTCCAGTACTGTGTGTTAGAGGTATAATTAACTGATAGTAAGATGTTAGTTTTAATTTCTTCTGTAATGATATAGGTCTGTATGAGGAGCAAAGGTCTGATGGTTTATTATCTTTTAGAATTGGTGTTATGAGAGAATATTTCCATGAGGGAGGTATTTTTGCTTCTGACTGGACTTCTAGCAAAGTTTTATGAAAAAGGGAGATTACTGTTGAAGGGAAGAGTTTGTCAATTTCCGTAATAATACCATCTATCCCTGGAACGTTGTTAGATTTACTTTCTTTTATCTTGTCAACAATTTTTTTGTAGGATATAGGTTTTTGTAGGTCTAGTTTTAAGTTTTCGGGATTTTTTTTTGTATTGATAAGGTTTGTATCCAAGTTTATTTGGTTGGTATCTAAATCTTCTTTTTTGAAGTGTTCCATATAATGGAACTGAAATGCTTCAAGGATGTCTCCTATGTCTGATACTTATTTCCCTTTCTTTTCATGCTATATACTACTAATGTTATTTGCTTTAGATTGTATTTAATTCTTGTAGTTAAGTTATGTAGATATCTGGGTGAGGTGGCTAATGAGTTTATTTTTAATTTTTCCAAGGCTAGACACGTTTTGTGTGTTAGAATTTCATTATATTTTTTTATTTAATTCCTCTATTTCTTTTTTGACTTCTGGACAATTCTGATTTTTTTTAGATTTTGCTGTCAAGAGTCTGGTTTGCAAGTATAATGATTCAGATTCCCACTCTCTAACTTTGTTTTTGTACCAGCTAAGGGTCTTACCAAATAAATATGCTTTTAATGAGTCCCACACACCATGACTCTAGTGATTTCTGTTGTATTATTAATTTCAAGAAATAATTGTAGTTCTGACAACATCCAGGGTCTGAATTCTTTAATTTTCGTGATATATGATGGAATTCTAGTTGAGAGGATTAAAGGTTTAAACTCTGTTTGGAGCTTCATTATCAGAGAGTCATGATCTGAGAAGGGGCATGGAATTATTGAGAAGTTGAGGATTTTTGTTTGTAAATCTTGAACTACGAATAATTTGTCTGTTCTGGTTTGTGTTCCAAATCTATGGTCTTTATGGGAAAATAATAAGGATTTATCATCTTTTACTTTAAAAGTGTCAATTAAATGAAATGAATCAATCCATTTTTTAGGGATTTTGAAATAATTGCTATGCGAAAAGACTTCTTGGTGGTTTCAGAAGCTTCTAGGGTACAATTAAAATCTCCTCCCAGTATAAGATTTCCTTTATAATTGTTGGAAATAAAATCTAGGTGTTTTTTTAACTGTTCATGCTCCAATTCCTGGGAAACAATATAGATTAGCTAAGGTCCATATTCTGTTATTAAATGTAATTATAACAAATGCTAGTAGACTTTCTTTGTCTTCATATTTTTAAATAACTTTTGGAGAGATTATGTTTTTCTTCTAGAGAATTAATACTCCTTTTGTCTTTGTTCTATAGGAGGATTGAGCTAAGACTGTATAGTCCTTAGGGTTCCAAATAAAGCTATCATTAGTCTTAAAATGCGTTTCCTGGAGAAATACTACTTGTGCTTTATTTAGATTTAAATATTTTAGTAAGTTTGATCTTTTATTTGCATTATTTAAGCCATTAGTATTTAATGATAAGAATGTTAAATCCATTTCAAGTTATTGCTGGAAGAAACGTTTTGCTTCTTTTTTTATTTTGATTAAAGTAATTATACCATATTCTCTGATAACATTGGATGTTATTTTTATGTGTGTAAACTTGAGAGTGTAATTTAATGTTCTTTCTTCTTTAAATATAAGTAGGGTAAAATTCTGGTCAGGCTTTAAAAAAGTACTTCTATAAAACATTAATTCTAAAGTATCAAATACAAGGAAATATGAATTTCCCATTAAACATGGAATGACAGTCATTCATAATCCAGTAGATAAAGATAGATCTATTGGATTATCACTCATACCTTTAACCAACAATATCAACTGAGCTCCATATGTTAAATTATTATATGGAGAATTTTTTAAAAAGAGATATGAAATTCTGTATTATTCTGTTATTGTTCTATAGTATTTTATATATCAGGATGGAATGTTAGTAGTGTAAACAATTATTATGTTGTCTTAGAAAATATCCAATATTTAGTTACCCTTAAGAGATCCCAAACATGTCAGATATGCAATTTTGTATAAATGAAATGCAACAGAGGAGCATGCACTAAATAAACAAACAAAAAATATAGGTACTTTTCTGTTAACGGGGCAAGAGCTGTTTTCGTCTCGTTACCAGTTTTGTCATAAGGGAAGTTGTCCTTCATTGCCAAAATTAGCAGAAATATCCAGAATCAAAAGAATCAACAGAACTGCAAATGAGACAGCATACAATTTTGGGGAAGTCTGGGTTTTATGTTTTGTTTAAGCTTAGGCTTCCGGTTTCGCCTTCCACAGCCTACAAATATAATTGTTTGTCTCAAAAAATTCATATATTGCTACAATGACATAGCTGTGAAGTTGTCATCCCCAAAACGGGATGCAGTACATCTTATGGCGTGGAAAAAACGTTATGGGCAAAAAGTGGGACACATTTTTTAAAAATGTTATCAGGACAACAAGTACTTCCTGGTTTGGTCTCGTTTACAGAGGACATATACCTCAGAACTCTCTGTTGATTTCAGCTCAAACCCCTCCCCATTCTCTACAACTGGCGGTTTTAGGAGAAAAGTGTGGTATTTCACATTTCATAAATAATGGCAAGCATTGCAGTTATACACTTGCTTTTTCTCCGAATAATGCCTGGTAATTCGCTTCCTGTTAAACCCTGTTTGCATGCATTATTCCTAGTAAGACAAGTGTGTAAGTGAAATGATTGCAGTTATTTATTAAATGTGATCGACCACACTTACTAAATTTCACATCAAAATAACTGTGCGTGTGGTACCCATTTCCGCAACAGCTGAACGATCAACGTTATAATGAGCGGTAGGATTCCAAAAGCTCATTATGACTGTTGCCCCGATAACGGAAAAGTACCCTAATATATTATTACTAAAATAATTTGACTAAAAGGACTCTACAGGAGACAATGAGTGATTACCAATGAAATATTCATTTACTGTAGGTGTACTGTCTTCCTTTACTTTCCTATTCTTCAGCTTACCGACTTCAGCTTACACTTATGAAAAGACATGGCTTATCAGTGGTATCCTGACTCAGAGTAGAGGCGCCCTACATTCTAGTGTGCAGTGCTTTTACATATTTATAGATTTACAAAGCAGAGTCTAAGAATGAACTATGATCACCCTGACAATTCCCATCCTGCATAGGGCACCTCCTGCTTCCAGAATGGGTAATCACATCAGGTCTAGAATGAATGTGAAGGTACCTGTTTGGTAATCAAGACTTACCTTAGGTAAGTATTAATCAAGTAGTATTTAGAGCATCTTAGAGAGTTCTCAGGGCAGTTAGAATACTCTTAAGCCTCTCCTCCCTTGACCAAAAACAAAGATTTCCCTTCCCTTTCTTTCCCTTGTTTTAAATCAGTACTAATAAAAGAAATTCAGCAAACATAGGTAAACAGAAATAACATTCAGTAGTCCATCTTGTACATGACTCGCAATCCATTAAACAAGTCAGTGACTAACATCACTTTAGTAAACATTATAAAGACAAATTAGAAATAATTTCCTAGCTCTTTAAATTTTCTGATGAAGCAAAAAGTTAACAGTAAGCTATTTTAACTACAAGTATAAAGCACTTCAAATTTTTCTTGCATGTATACTTATATTGTTGTGTCAATAACTGTCTTTGAAATCTGTACAATACTTCACTTCAGATCATTCCTTTTTCAGTTCAGGTTTTGTTTTGTCAAAACGGCAACAATATTTCAAGGGCACAATTAATATTTAGACTGATGTTTCAAATAAATAACTTTTCAGTTGCCAATTGAGTTAGTTTAGAATGTATGGTTAGTGCAAATATAGCATGCTTGCAAAAATAATATGTATTTTTGTGTGCTCTAGAGACTGTCATATGCAAGTGACATATATAGTGTAGCATATATAGAGGAGATAGCTTATGGATTCAGGTTGTTAAAATAAATTATGCTTATTAATCAGGCAGTTTCATTTAAATTCACAAATAATTTGGGGACATTTCAGTTGAGTTTCCAGGAATGTGTGGTCCAATGTAAGTAATTGAGTCCACTTTTCCTCATAAACATATGTCACAATTCATTAAACTAAGCAGAGTCTAACATCTGTCTAATAATCATTATAAAGACAAAGAATAGTAACATCCTAGCTCTTCAAACTTTCTGATATCGCAAAATGTTGACAGTAAGCTATTTTAACTGGAAGGCTAAAACATTTCAATACTTCCTTGTGAATATATATTTTTACTTTTACTGTAGTGTCAAGAACTGTCTTTGAAATCTATGCATTACTTCACTTCTTTCAAGTCATTCATTTTACAGTTCAGATTATATTTTGTGAAAATGTCAATAGCATTTCAAGGGTACATTTAATATTTAAACTGATATTTTAAATGAATAGCTGTCAGTTACCAAGTGAGTTTGTACAGAGTGTGAGGTAACTGCAAAGATAACATGTTGCAAACAGTAATATGTATCTTTCCATGTGCTCTAGAGACTGACAATTTGAAGTAACATATAAAATGTAACCTTTACAGTGCAGACAGCTTGTGAAATCAACATGTTAAAGTGAGTAATACTTTTTAATCAAGCAGCTACATTTCAGTGCACGTGTAGTTTGGGAACATTTCAGTTGTGTTTCCAGGAATATGTAGTCCTGTGAGGATAAATCATAAAATATTTACAAATAATCGTATTATGTATTTATTTTACCTTGTTTAGGGTGTTTTTCATTTTAATAACTAAACAACATTTTTAGTTTTAACTTTGATTTGTTATCTGTGCGGCTAAATGCACTTCGCAGATTCACAGTGTCCTTAGAAACTGCAGCAATTGTTTACTGTTGCTATGGCAACGCAAATAGAATGTGAAGAAAGCTTTACTTCTCTTAACCAACAGTACATTTTTCCCTCCTTTTGTTTTTTTTAATGTATTCGTTAATACTAAAAAGAAATAATTCAAAGGACATATGTACATGAATGGAACATTTCGGAGTTAATCACGAACATGTCCCCAATCCCAATAAGCATAACAGTGACTATGATTAATCTAATAAATATTGTAATAACAATTAAGTTCACTATTCCAACTAGTCTACCTTAAAACTAGATGATTTTAGACTATTTATCTATGTATAGATAGTGAGTTACTAAATATATACAGACTATATTAGTATAGTAAATAGGAGAGAATTTAGAAAGGGAGACAAGATGCAGTTAAAATAAATAATGAGAGAAGAGAGAAAGAAAAGAGAAAATTAAGAGAAAATGCACATATACTATGTATGTTGATTTACAGTATAAATATTTTGTGTGCTATATAACCCTCCTTCTGTGAAAGAAAAATACACTGTTTTACATACCTGAGGTAATGTGAAAACTCTCATGGTCATCTATTTTCAAAAAATATAGATAACGATTCCAGTAGTTAGTAACCTTTGTTTTAAAATTCCAAGCAGTAAAAGTGGTCCTTTAAAGTAATGTTAAAACAATTCATATCATAGTAGATGCTTTGAGAGATTTGGCTGTAACAGTATCAGTCTTTTGCTTCTTCTTTTTGACATCTGTCCAGACATTTGTTTCTTTTGTTCTCTTGAGAGAAGGTGACATCCAATCCATATCTTCTGGTAAAGTAATCACATTATTAGTTTTAATAAATGAAGAGGCTTCCTCTAAATCAGTAAAAGTCCTCATCTTGTTGGCATACAGTATTCTTAATTTAGCTGGATATGCAAGTTGTGCCTTGATGTTATTTTGTTTCAGAAGCTTTTATCATTGGCCACACTTTTTCCTTTGTTCCATTATTCTAGATGAATAGTCGTTATCAAATCTTATCAGGCTCTGTTTATATTTTAGAGGTGCCTTCCTCCAAGCAGATCTTAAAATCAGATGTTCTTCTTGTTTCTCTGTTGCAGTCATTACATTTGGGTAATCTGCTGGCAGGTTGCCTTCAGTCGGCCTGAATAACAAAGTCTTGGGTCCTGCGTCGGTTGCTGTCTCCTCTTCCATGACGTCAGGGGGTATAAAACATGCAGCCGACGCCATTTTAATCAGTCTTTCTTGCCGCGCGGTGTCCGAAGCAGAAGCAGTTCGCAAGTACTGGTCGGCCGACTCCTGAAATTTTCGTATTCGAGTTTCAGAACCAAAGTCTTCAAACTAAAGCTAAGTACCCCATTGGGGAAACTTTTTATTGCTCCTTACCGATGTCAGTAAAAGTTAATAATTGCATCACTTGTGGGAAGCAAATACCTCATAAGGATTTTCATTTGTACTGTATTCCTTGCCTAGGCCCTGATCACAATGTGCCGTGCTGTCAGTTTTGTGCTAAATTTAACCAACGCACTATTAAGCGTCGGTATATTTTTGCTTCTAAATATTTTGGTTCAAGATTTAGCTACCCTGAAATGTCGTCGGTTAGCAATCCGACTACTGGAGTTCATAAAAAACGCAAGGAAAAAGACAGAGACAGACCGTCGAGGTCCAAAACCGACGATGAAGCTTCTCCTAAGCCAGTCGCCGGTACTCAGTGAGGCTGATACCCGCTACTTTTGAGTCACAGGCCTCTACCGAGACCCATTCAGAGTCCGGTATGCCGCGAGATTCACAAAGTATTGAATCCGTGGATGTCTCTCCCTTGGATGGGTCCGGTGCCGCTGAGCAGGCACCAGCTTCTGAGGGTGTTTTCAGGCCTCAACATTTTTACGTTAAACCGACGCCAACAACAAAAACAAGGTCAAAAACAACTTCTATGTCTAAAAAACCGACGTGTGAGCCACGTGCTCAGGCCCCTATGCCTAAAAAACAGATGATCAAAATGGCTGAGGATTTAATTACCTTGATCAGGGGTTCCCAACCCCCTCCCCCACTAAGAGACCTAGGCAAGGTACTGATTATGAATCTTCAGATCAGTTTTCCATTTCTTCTGATTCCTCTTCTGATCAGGAATTTTCTATTCCACCCCATGAGGATTCTGATGCAGAGGAATCCATCCCATCTGCATCTCCTCCTGAGAATTATTATTTTGGAGAGACTTTGCATACTTTAAGGGAACATTTTCACTGGGAGAGTCAGGCCTTCTCTGAATCAAAAAAGAGGCTTAGGGATTTCCTCCTTCTTCCTCAGCATAGGCCTTTGGCAATACCTCCTGTATTAGACATTGTTGATGATGTGTTCTCGGAATCAAGCATGGCTCCTGATTCCCTGCCTCCAGCTCCTAGTAAGCCAGACAGATATTACAGGGTTCCTGACTCCCACAAATTTCTTTTCAAAAATCCTGCTTCTGATCCTGAGACTATTTCTCAGGGTCCCAAGGGTGTTAAGGCTTCTACAGCCAAATATCCTACCCCTTCTGATAGAGATTCCAGGGCGCTGGATAGATGGGGTAAGAAGGTTTATACGTCTGCAACCTTAGCAATCAGGGTTTAAACTGCCAGTTTCATATGCTTAAACATCAACAGCATGTTATGGGCTTACTGAAACGGAAAATGATGTTAATTTCTGATTGTGTGGAAAATAAAGAATTACAAGATTTATTGCATTCAGCAGAACAGGTTGGAAAGCATACTTTGCAATGTGGTTTTGATTCCTTGGAGGCCTCTTGTAGGGCCGCTGTTACTGGATCTGTGATGAGAAGGCATGCCTGGCTCAAGGAGCAAAATCTGCCTGATCATGTTAAAGCTAAATTGTTGGATGACCCTTTGCAGCATGATACTCTGGTAATAAGGCAGAAGAGGTTTTAAAGAAAATGGAAGACAAAGCTAAATCTATGCAAACTGTAAAAGATTTCTTGCAAGTGCAGCCACCGAAGTTCAGTAGGCACTGGCCTACTAAAAATTGGTCCTTTCCTGTGTCCAACAGAGCCACTCAGGGCAAACTCAGGTGCTCAAAAGGCTCCAGATATCAATCACAGGGTTCTTACAGATCAAAGCAATGGGGTGCCTCCACCTCCAAATCTGGAGGAAACAAAGCACAACCCTACAGTAACCAGTCTCAATGACTTTCCTCTACCATCTCCAAGCAGTTATCTTTTGGCAGCCCCCTTGGGGTGAAAACTGGCACTTCATGCTCAAAATTGGCAGTTAATTACCCAGGACAAGTGGGTATGAAACATAGTATCCCAGGGGTACAGATTTCATTTCCATACTTTGCCAATTCCAAACGGATGGCCGGATCTGCCACAAAACCAGTGGGCAGAGGTCCAGAAACAAGTCATGTCCCTCATGGATATGGGGGCTATTCAACCGGTACCATAAAAGGAAAAAGGACAAGGAATTTATTCAAGACTTTTCCTGGTACCCAGAAAAGACAATTCATGGCGTCCAATTCTAGACTTATCGATTCTGAACATGTTCCTGGACATTCCAAAATTCAAAATGCTGACTTTACAACAGCTACTGCCTATGCTATGCAAGAATGCTTGATTAGTAACTCTAGACTTAACAGAGGCATACCTGCATATCCCAGTAAGGGAATCCTGCAGAAGATACCTCCACTTCAAAGCAGGTTTTTTGCATTACCAACTCCCTGCACTGCCCTTTGGCTTATCTACTGCACCCAGGGTCTTTACAAAGTGCCTGGCACCAGTAATTGCATTCTGCAGGCAAAGAAACATTCAAATTTATCCTTATCTGGATGATCGTCTCATTCAAGCAGACGACAAGGACACTTCTTCAACATCTGGCTTATGTAAAAAGGCTTCTAGCATGCCCAGGGTACACCATAAACGTAAAGAAATCACAACTGGTACCCTCTCAGATAATTACATTCCTGGGTGCAAGCTTGAATACAACTGCCCAGATGGCTTACCTCACACCAGACAAACAAAGGCAATTGACAACATACTTCAAACAAATGGCAACAAAAACCCAGTTATCTGCAAGACAAATTCTGCAGGCTTTGGGGTTCATGGCATCCTGCTTTCTACTAATTCCATATGCGAGACTGCATATCAGGAAACTTCAGTGGTACCTAAAAAGTTTATGGAGTCAGCATTGTAACAGCCTGGAAACAATGATTCCTCTCATTCCCTGCCTACAACAGGAGTCTCTTTGGTGGGCAGAGACATGTCACCAAAACAAGGGACTGTCATTCACTCTACCCCCTGCCACCTAAACCCTAACTACAGATGCATCAGAATATGCTTGGAGGGCTCACCTGGCAGGGAGATGCATTCAGGGCAAATGGAGGCCAAACCAAATGCATCTGCATATCAACCAGAAAGAAATGCTAGCTGTTCAGAATGCTCTGACAGTCTTCAAGGACTTACTTCATCCAGGACAATTACTGATAAAGACGGACAACACCACTGTTATGTGGTACATAAACAAGCAGGGGGGGGTACACATTCCTACCCCCTTTGCAAACTAGCCATGGCTTTGTGGAACACAGCTTTGACTTAGCAAATACATCTTCAAGCTCAATTCCTGCCAGGAAAGCAAAATACTCTGGCAGACGACCTAAGCAGAAATCTTATGGACCCGCACGAATGGAAACTGGATCCACAAATCTTCAGCATGTTAACTCAGAAATGGGGGAGCCCAGACATAGATCTATTTGCCTTTCCCCAAAACTATCAGTTGGACAAATTCTGCACAAGAACTTATCACAAAAAAGTATGGAAAGTAGATGCTCTATCCTTTAGCTGGAAAGACCTATCAGTCTATGCCTTCCCCCCTCTGCCTCTACTCTCCAAGGTCTTACTAAAAGTCAGACAGGAAAAACCAAAAATGGTCCTAATTACTCCGGACTGGCCTCGCCAGCACTGGTACCCGCTTCTAAGGAATATGTTACACCTTCTTCTGTGGTACTTGCCTCAAACACCTCATCTACTGTCTCAGCAGAACTTTCAAATTCTGCACACTCAGCTCCAAACTCTGAATCTTGCAGCATGGCTAATCAACTCATTATTCAAACCACATCTCTCAGTAAACCTGTGATGGATGTCATTTTGGAAGCCAGAAGGCCTAGTACTAGAAAATCTTATGCTGATAAATGGAAGAGATTCTGCGCTTGGAACCAAGCACAAGGACTAGACACAGCAAAGCCCAATATTCCTCAAATTTTACAATACTTAACTGAGATGCTTGACAAGGGCCTATCTTTTTCTTCAATAAAAATCCATGCCTCTGCCATCTCAGCTCATTACAACACAGAGCCTCCCCTCTTTTCTCATCCACTGCTTAAACAGTATCTCAGAGGGGCCAAAAATTTAAGCCCTCCCAGGAGAACACCAACTCCTGCATGGGACCTCAATTTTGTGCTGTAAAAACTCACCCTGCCTCATTTTGAACCAGCAGCTACTGCGGATATAAAATTTCTATCTTGGAAGACAGCTTTTCTTTTGGCAGTCACTTCAGCAAGAAGGGTTTCAGAACTACAGGCTCTCATGGCAGTGGAGCCTTTCATTATATTTTACCCGGACAGGGTGGCCCTCAGGACCAATCCTTCTTTTATGCCTAAGGTGGTATCCAGTGTGGCTCTTAACCAGACCATTCACCTGCCAACATTTTTCCCAAATCCGCAGAACAAGGGGGAGTGGATTCTGCATTCATTGGATGTACACAGACAACTAAGATTCTACTTAAACAGGACAAAATCTCTAATAAAGTCTGAGCAACTACTGGTAGCATTTGCTGCAGGATCAGAGGGGAAGGCTTTATCAAAGCAGACTATTTCTAAATGGATAAGCTTCTGCTATTTGCACCATGGTAAACCTGTGCCCAAGGGAATCCGATCCTGTTCCACCAGGGCTGCCTCTACTTCAGCAGCTTTTCTCAGAGGTGTCCCAGCCAAAGACATTCTAGAAGCTGCTACTTGAAGCTCTGTTCATACATTCACAAAGCATTATCATTTACCTCTCTTCTCTAAATTCAGGGCAGGCTTTGCCACTGCAGTCCTGCAGGGCCTTATTGCTGCTGCTAATGCTGTTTAGTTCTATCCTCCCATCCATAGCTTTTGGATTCTACCCAAATGTAATGACTGCAACAGTGAAACACGAAGAACATAGTACAGTTGTGTACACTTACCATAAATGTAGATGTTCGAGTGTATTCACTGTTGCAGTCCAGGTTACCCACCCGCCATTCTATACCTTTTCTTTCCTTCACTATACTCAAAAGCCTTTGTGGTGTATTTGCTTTTAGTTGAAGGTAAATTTTATGTTTTTAAAGTGCATTTATATATTTACAGTTTATATATATTTTTGCTCCCCATTTGGGGGGCGCCTGACATCTGGGGCAAGAAAAACTGATTAAAATGGCGTTGGCTGCATGTTTTATACCCCTGACGACCTGACGTCATGGAAGAGGATACAGCAACCGACGCAGGACCCAAGACTTTGTTATTCAGGCCAACTGAGTTCAACCTGCCAGCAGATTACCCAAATGTAATGACTGCAACAGTTAATAATCTCGAACATCTACATTTATGGTAAGTGTACACAACTGTACTTTCCTTTTCCAAGTATGAAAGAAATTTGATAATTATTGAACTAGGAGGAGAGTTTGAGTTAGTGGCAGGTTTCCCAAGAGCTCTGTGTGCCCTTTCAATGCCAAAGGAAAATCCTTCTTTTAAATTTAAAAAGTCAGGGATCCAGCTTGATAAAAAGGAAATAATATCCTCACCTTCTGTATTTTCAGGTAATCCGAAAATCCTGATGTTATTTCTTCTCTCCCTATTTTCCAAGTTATCTCCTTTATTAACCAACCAAGTGTTTTGTTTAAGAAGCAGTTCTTTCTGTGTTTCCTCTTCCTTAAGTCTGCTTTCTAAGTCATTTAGAGAAACCTCTATTCCTGTTATCCTTGTCTGGTGATGTAACATTTCCTTGAGGGTGTCAGCCTGTTTTTGACTGCCTGTTTTAAGATTTTTCAGGTTCTCTTTAAAATCATCCATCTTCAAAGACAACTCCTGCAGGGTAGATGACAGCTGTTGTAGTTCCTTCTTTAAGGTAGCATCCTGGTGATAATTCTTTGAATTGCTCATTTTAACAAGTGAATATATCTCCAAGCTTTTTGACAGGAAATTATTTGTAAAACTTCACCATAGTTTCTAATTATGTAAATTAGTCCTTTATCTATAAGATTTTATACTTTGAAGGAAAAAAAAGAATATTTTTCCTGTCTTATTTAACTAGTTATATGGAGCTCTAAAATACTGTGCTTTCAGTTAGCCATTCAGGCTCCGCCCCCTTCCCTAATTATTCTAATACAGGAGAATATATCTTGCATTGTTTAAACATTCACAGACAATTACATTTTTATCTAAAAAGGACTGAGGAGTTTAAAAAGTCAAACCAAATCTTTGCGCCCTTCTCTCAAAACAGAAAGGGCCAGGCAGTTTCCAAAGTGACTGTTTCCAGGTGGATTGCTAGTTGTATTTCTTTCATTCATACTAGTAGACATTTAGAATTATCCAGACCAGTTAAGGCCCACTCTACTAGGCCTATTGCTTTATCATCAGCCTTCTTGGCTAGATTTTCCCGTAATGAGATTTGGGTTGCTGCCACTTGGTCTAATCCACACACTTTCATTTTGCACTACAAATTGGGCTTGGTGCCTAGGAACAAGGCTTCCTTTGGTTCCTCCGTGCTCCGGCATATTCTTCCTTGAGGCTACCCAGGGGACATAGTAACTGGGGACTCTGACCCATCTGTGATGAATAATGACATGGGTAGCATCAGATAAAGAATTATGTATTTAACACATCTTGGCATCTGTGCTGTCCAGTGTCATTATTCATCACATTCCACCCTCCTTCCCCCTTCCTTCTGGGGGTTTTGGTGAGGCTGTAATGGCTTGTATTTGGTGAGAAGTTTTTGATCTTCTGTTGCAGTTGGTTTTTGCATTTCAACTAATTTAGCAAACTTGATCTGAGGGTTATAAGGTAGCAGGGTATTATTGGAAGGGGAGAAGCTTGAGTTCTGGATCTGTCTAAGAAATTGCCGGCTTGGATCTGAGGTCGGATCCAAGACCCATCTGTAATGAGTAATGACACTGGATAACACAGATGCCAAGTTATGGTAAGTATAGAACTCTTTTTTAGCCTATTGTCACATGTACCAGCTATTAACGTGTTTAAGTTGACTTTGGAGCTTCTGCATATCAGAAGAGGATTCAATTATAACGCCACTTTACAATTGTTGACAAACTTGGTGAGCCAGAGTTCCTGATTTTTGATTTGGAGATCAGAGAAGTATATGCCAAATACTAAAGGTGTACAAAAACGAAAAGGTAGCAATGTCCACCACAAAGCAGCCGCAGAAAAAATTCCTGAACGTATGTAGTTTATTTAAAAACAAACACGTTTTCGTTACAAACAATACAGTAACTTCTTCAGAGGAGAATAAGAAAATAACAAATGGCGCCAAATTTAAACCTATACGCAATTACATCAATAGTTACTCCGTTGCCAAGTTAATTAGTTAATATTGACAAGTGGATACACTGTTCATTTTAATTAAGAAGTGTAATACTTCCAGTAGTTGTTATGAACAGTATGAACAATTTTTTATTTAATAAAAAATGCAACACAAATCAAAACACCCTATATAAAAGTTTATCTGATAACCTAAAATATTTAAACAGTGAAAAAAAACTTTTTGTAAAAAGTTAATAAAGTTGTTAAACAATACTATTAACAACTAAAATATAAAATTTTAAAAACAAGAATATAAATTTCTTACAAATATAATCAATCAACTGTTGTCGTACCCAGATACAGAACTGTAAAGTCTATCTAAGGAAATTCTAAGTTTCAAAATACAGGCTATATTACAATTCTCATTAAGTCCTGGTAGAGTAAATGCATCTAAAGAAAGTTGCCATTCCAACTCACGAACTTCTAATAGCAAAGAAGAAGGACCGCCTCTAATATCAGGCAGAAGTTGATCTATAGCTTGAAAATGGAAACTATGACCAGGGTTAGCGTCTATGTGCTTAGCTAAAGCATTATCTTTCTTGCTCCTTCTAATTGTGTAAATGTGCTCGTAAATTCTGTCTTTGAATTTACGGTCAGTTTTACCCAAGTAGAACGCAGAGCAACAGTCACAAGTAGCCAAATATATAATACTTTTAGAGTTACAATTGAGTTTATATTTATTGAAAAATTTTTTGTTGGGTAAAAGGAACGTTTATATGTGGTTCTTGTAACATGTGTAGATATGTCAAGTCAGGTAGTTCATTTATGATTAACAACAAATTAACACCTCATACAAATAAACTCCTTATAAAGCCAGGCCAACTCATTTGAATATCAAACAATCATACAATTAATTAATTAAAGACACCATACTTTTTAAAGCAGCAGTACTATAAACATCAGTGATACATTCCATATAAAAAAATAAAAATAGAAAATGCATAAAAATAAAAAGTGTATGTATATTATAAACATGAAAAATTAATTAACATAGTAAAAACACTCCTATTCATACTTCATAAACCAAAATCAACTTATAAATCATGAATAAGGTGCACCACAACACACATAATGTTAAATATGAAACTCTGCCTTCAATTTTAAATAACTTGTAAGGGATACAACATAGTTTAACCCTGTTGGACTAGTGGTGTTGACTCTAAGTTGCCACGTAAGTTCCTTGTACTCTAAGGTTGGTCCGTATGGTTAGTGACCTGGATATGTTTTATAAGGAAAGGGACGTATTACAGACTATGTTATTGAGAAGAGGGTATCTGGAGGAGTTTATAACCCATATTTTAGAGGAGGTTACATATAAGAGAAGATCTGGTCATTTTCATCCACTGTTAGGCTTAGGTGTGGAGGAGGAGGCAGGTTTGTCAGTAACTAATACTACGAATTGTTGCACTGAGAGTAACAGAGATGCATACAAAAACGCATTGATTCTGACCTACAACCCCCAGTTTTCTTGTATTAAAGACATCTTGATCAAGAATTGGTTTATTTTAAGAAATGATGACCAAGTTGGGTGGGGGTAAGTTAGGGAAAAAGTCGATTATGGTATATAAAAAGGACACGTGTCTCAAAAATGTATTGGAACAAAACAGAGGGTCAGAAATAACCAGAATAAAGGACAGATGACAAAATGCGGACATTATTCGCAATGTAGATATATTTTAGAAGGGAACAGCATTATTATTCCCCAATATGGTATAGTTATATTTATTTACAAATGTAATTGTGGGACCAAGAATGTGGTTTATGTTGTGATGTGCCAAGTATGTGACAGATACTATATAGGGAAAACTAAGAATGCGTTTAGGTTACGTATATACCAGAATATTTATGACATTAATAAAGGTAGCATCAACAGTGCCCTTGCTAAACATCTTAATAGTTTTCCTGACCACAGATTTAAGTTTACAGTACTTGAACAAATTGAACCCAATGAGAGAGGTGGTCCTAGTGATTTGTTCTTAGAGTACAAGGAACTTATGTGGCAACTTAGAGTCAACGCTACTAGTCCACCAGGGTTAAACGATGTTATATCCCTTACAAGTTATTTAAAATTGAAGGCAGAGTTTCACATTTAACATTATGTATGTTGTGGTGCACCTTATTCATGATTTATAAGTTGATTTTGGTTTATAAAGTATGAATAGGAGTGTTTTTACTGGGTTAATTAATTTTTCATGTTTATAATATACATACACTTTTTATTTTTATGCATTTTCTATTTTTAGTTTCATATGGATTGTATCTATATGAATACTGATTTAAAAAGTATGTTGTCTTTAATTAATTAATTGTATGATTGTTTGATATTTAAATGAGTTGGCCTGGCTTTATAAGGAGTTTATTTGTATGAGGTGTTATTCTGAAGAAGTCAAGTATAATTGCTGACTAAAGCGCTCAGTATATGTTTCAGCTTTGGTTGCTGCTTCCATGCGTTCTTTTGGTTTACTCAGATTTTGTTTTTAAGTGGTTTGGATTATTCTGCATATATTGTTCCCACAATTCCCATTTTTTCTGTGTAATTTGCTCCTACCCTTTTCTAAAGATCCCACTTCCAGATGTTCTTTGTGTTTCACAGTTGCAGTCATCACATTTGGGTTATCTGCTTGCAGTAGCCCTCAGTCGGCCTGATACACAAAGTCTTGGGTTCTGTGTCGGTTGCTATCCCATCTTCCATGACGTCAGGTAGTCAGAGGTGTTAAGCATGCAGCCGACGCCATTACATCAGTCTTTCTTGCTGTGCGGTGCCCGAAGCGGAAGCAGTTCGCAAGTGCCGGTCGGCCGACTCCTGAAATTTTCATTTTCGAGTTTCAGAACTGAAGTCTTTAACTAAGCTAAGTACCCCGTTGGGAAAACTTTTTCTTGCTCTAAACCGATGTCAGTAAAAGTCAATAATTGTATTTCTTGTGGAAAGCAAATACCTCCATAAAGATTTTCATTCGTACTGCATTCCTTGCCTAGGCCCTGACCATGACGTACCTCGCTGTCACTTTTCTGCCTTTTTTAAACAACGAACTAAATATTTTGGTACTCGCTTCAATTACCCAGATATGGCTTCGGTAAGCCACCCGACTACCGACATCCCGAAAAAATGCAAAGATGAAGACAGAGACAGACCGCTTAGGTCCAAAGCTGCAGATGACACTTCTAAGCTAGTCGCCAGTTTGCCGGTACTCAGTGAGGCGCTTTCGCAGCCCCTGATACCCGCTACTTCAGATTCGCAGGGCTCTACTGAGACCCATTTGGTGTCTGGTATGCCGCGAGATGCTTCAACTGTGGAACCTGCGGATGTGTCTACCTTGGATAGGTCTGGAGCCGCTGTGCAGGCACCGGCTTCTGAGGGTGTATTCAGGCCTACTGACTTGCATATTAAACAGACGCCATTTTCTTCTTCAAGGCCTAAAACTCGATCCATGCCTAGAAAACCGACACCCGGACCGCATGGTCAGGCCTCTATGCCTTAAAAACAAATGATAAGAATGGCTGAAGACCTTATTAGGTCGGGTTAGTAGGTTGGGAGGGTGGCCAAATGGTTAAGGTGTTTGCCTTGCAAACACAAGGTGTAGGGTTTGAGTCTCACAAAGGATAATTGGCTAGGCTTAAAATGGCTTGCAAGGGCAGTTAGCTTAGTACTAATCTATGAACCCATTACTTTAATCAGGGGAAGCCAACCTTCCCCCTCTAAGAGACCTAGGACTGAGTTTGCTTATGATTCTTCTGCTTAGGATTCTGAAATTTCTGTTTCCTCTGATGACCAGGATTTACCCTTATCTACCTGTGAGGATTCTGATGCAGAGGACTCTGTTCCCTCTGCTTCCCCTCCAGAGGATTTCTCTTTTGATGAAACCTTGCATACTCTTGGGGAGCATTTTCGCTGGGAAAGCCAGGATTACTCTGACTCTAAAAAGAGGCTTAGGGATTTCTTACTCCTGGCCCAACACAGGCCTTTAGCTATCCCCCCTGTACTGGACATTGTTGATGATGCCTTTTCGGAATCTAGCTTGGCCCCTGATTCTTTACCTCCTGCTCCCAGAAAACCTAATGGATATTACAGGGTTCCTGACTCTCACAAGTTCCTTTTTAAAAATCCTACTGCGGATCCTGAGACCATTTCACAGGGACCCAAGGGGCATTAAGGCTACTACTGCCAAAAATCCTACCCCCTCTGAAAGAGATTCCAGGGCGCTGGATAGATGGGGTAAGAAGGTATACACTTCTGCAACCTTGGCCATTAGGGCCTTAAACTGCCAGTTTCATATGTTGAAGTACCAGCAGCATATTATTGGATTGCTTAAACAGAAATTGATGTTGATTCCTGACTGTGCTGAAAGTAAAGATTTATAGGATTTAATGCATTCTGCTGAACAAGTTGGAAAACATACTTTGCAATGTGGTTTTGATTCACTAGAGGCATCTTGCAGGGCTGCTGTCACTGGGTCTGTACTTAGAAGGCATGCTTGACTTAAGGAGCAATCTTTGCCAGATCATGTTAAAGCTAAGTTGCTGGATGCTCCCTTAAACCAAGACCGCCTGCTTGGCAATAAAGCAGAAGAAGTACTTAAAAAGATGGAGGAAAAAGCTAAATCTATGCAAATTGTTAAAGATTTCATGCAGGTACAGCCTCCCAGATTTAGTAGGCATTGGCCGTCTAAGAATTGGTCCTTTCCTACCTCTTCCAGGCCTTCTCAGTCCCAACCTAGAACCAGCAGAACACCCAAGTCCCAAGGTACTCACAGGGCTAAGCAGTGGGGGGCTCCCACTTCCAAAGCAGGGAGTGGTAAGATTCCCCCTATGGTAAACTGTCTCAATGACTTAACTTTAAATCTTCCAAGTCCTGCACAACTGACTGTTCCCTTAGGGGGAAAGATTGCCCGGCAGGAAAAAAAATTGGGAACTCATTACCCAGGACAAATGGGTTTTAAATATAGTTTACCAAGGATACAGATTTCACTTTCACTCCTTACCAACCCCAAACGGTTGGCCAGACCTACCCCCAAATCAGTGGGCAGAGGTTCAAAAGCAAATTCTGTCTCTCTTAAGCATAAGGGCTATTCAACCTGTCCTAGAAGAGGAACGGGGACAGGGTTTCTACTCAAGACTTTTCTTGGTACCCAGAAAAGACAACTCCTGGCGTCCTATACTGGACCTCTCTATCCTAAACACATTTTTGGTGATTCCAAAATTCAAGATGTTAACTCTTCACCAACTGCTTCCTATGCTAGGCAAAGATGCCTGGTTGGCAACACTGGATTTAAAGGAAGCTTACCTGCACATCCCAATAAGGGAATCCTGCAGAAGATACCTACGCTTCAAAGCAGGATACATGCACCATCAGTTCTCTGCACTGCCCTTTGGCTTATGTACTGCGCCCAGGGTATTCACAAAGTGCCTAGCTCCAGTCATTGCATTTTGCAGGCAAAGAAATATCCAGATATTTCCATACCTGGACGATTGTGTAATTCAGGCAGAAAACCAGGACATATTATTGAATCATCTGGCGTTTGTACAGAAACTGCTAACCTCCCTGGGGTACACTATAAACAAAAAGAAATCACATCTTGTACCCTGCCAGCAAATTGTATTCCTGGGAGCAAGCTTGAACACAACTTCCCAGATGGCTTTTCTCATGCAAGAAAAACAAGTTCATTTGACAGCCTACTTCAAACTACTGGCCACAAAGAACCAGTTATCTGCAAGGAAAATACTGCAAGCCCTGGGGTTCATGGCCTCCTGTATCCTACCAATTCCATATGCAAGATTGCATATGAGGAAACTACAATGGTATCTAAAAAGCCTGTGATGTCAACATTCTCAGGATCTGGAAGCAATGCTTCCTATCATTCCTTGTCTACAGATATAGTTCCTTTGGTGGGCAGATGCCTGTCACCAAAACAAGGGACTGCCATTCACTCTATCCCCTGCCACCCAAACAGACGCATCAGACTATGCATGGGGGGCTCACTTGGCAGGAAAGTGCATTCAGGGCAAATGGAACCCAAGTCAAATGCACCTGCACATCAATCAGAAAGAAATGTTAGCTGTACAGAATGCTCTGACAGCCTTCAAGGACCACATCCTTCCAGGACAATTAATGGTAAAGAGGGACAACACCACTGTTATGTGGTACATAAACAAGCAGGGGGGGACCCACTCATACCCTCTCTGCAGACTAGCCATGGCTCTGTGGAACACAGCCTTGAGCTACCAAGTACACCTACAGGCTCAATTCCTGCCAGGAAAGCTAAACACACTGGCAGATGATCTAAGCAGAAATCTCATGTACCCACACGAGTGGAAACTGGAACCAAAGATATTCAACATGTTGAGAAATAAATGGGGGAGCCCAGATATATAGACCTGTTTGCCTCCCCCCAGAACTACCAATTGAAAAAATGCTGCACAAGGACTCCCCACAAACAAGCTTGGAAAGTGGATGCCCTGTCCTTCACCTGGAAAAACCTATCAGTTTATGCCTTTCCCTCTCTGCCTCTTCTTTTCAAGATACTACTAAAGATCAAACAGGACAAACCAAGGATGATACTGATTGCACCAGACTGGCCACGCCAACACTGGTACCCCCTTTTGCGCAGTGTGTCACTGCTAGCACCATGGCACCTGCCTCAGACCCCTGTCCTGCTGTCTCAGCAGGAGGGCCAGATTCTGCACCCACAGCTTCAAACCTTGAACCTGGCAGCCTGGCTAATTATCTGATCTCTCCTTTACCATCCCTCAGTAAGTAAGTGTTGGATGTCATTTTGGAGGCAAGGAGGCCTAGTACTAGAAAGTCCTATGCTGATAAATGGAAAAGATTCTGTTCCTGGAACCAAACTCAGGGGATGGACACAGCAGCGCCCAATTTACCTCAGATTCTTCAATACTTAACTGAGATGCTGCACAAGGGCCTTTCCTTTTCCTCCATCAAAATTCATGCCTCAGCCATTTCAGCTCATTACAACACAGAACAACCCCTCTTCTCTCATCCACTGCTGAAGCAGATGTTCATCGTGTTACCCTGCTGCAGTCATCACACTTGGGTTATCCTGTCGTCAGGCGGTCCCGCAGTCGGCCGGAATTCCAAAGTCTTGGTCCGGCGTCGGTTGCTGTCGCTTCTTCCCTGACGTCAGTGCGCCAGGGGTATATATAATGCATCCGACGCCATCTTCTTCAGTCTTTCTTGCCGCGCGGTGCCCGAAGCAGAAGCAGTTCACAAGTGCCTGTCGGCCGACTCCTGAGATTTTCGAACTCGAATTTCAGACCGAAGTCTTCAATAAAGCTAAGTACCCCGTTGGGGAAACTTTTCTTGCCTCAGACCGATGTCATAAAAAGTTAACAATTGTATTTCTTGTGGGAAGCAAATATCTCATAAGGATTTTCATTCTTACTGCATACCTTGCCTAGGCCCAGACCACGACGTCACTAGTTGTCGTTTTTGTGCTAGGTTTAATAAGCGTACTATAAAAAGACGCTTTGATTTCGCACAACACTACTTCGGTAGAAAATTTAACTACACTATGCCGTCGGAGCAACCGACTACCGGCATGCACAAAAAACGCAAGGATAAGGACAGGCAGCCTAGACCCAAGCCAGACTCCGAGGCCTCGCTGGTCCGGTCTCCGGTTCACTGGTCTTCAGTGAGGCTCCAACGCAGCCCCTGACTACCACAGATCTGGAACCCGAGACCGCTTCGGAACGTTTGACGGAAAGTACCAGGCCGACGCAGCCATTTTGTTCAACCCCTACTGACGACACTGCTGAAAAAGATGTCGGTGCTGCAGAAACACCTTCGGTTTCTGAAGGCGTTTTCAGACCGACAACGCTCACCTTTAAAACGTACTCTGACGAAGACTCCTATTAAACCTAAAAAGACTGCACTTCAGTCCCCTGTTCAAGGCCCCATGCCTAAGAAACAGATGCTCAAAATGGCTGAAGATTTGATCTCTTTAATCAGGGGTTCCCAACCCCCTCCTGACAAAAGGCCTAGACAAGAGGAAGATTATGCATCCTCTGAACAAGTGTCTATTTCCTCAGGCTCCTCTGAGGACCAAGATTACTCCTTCTCCCCTTATGAAGATTCTGATGCTGTGGATTCCATTCCCTCAGCTTCTCCCCCTGAAGACTACTCCTTTGGGGAAACTTTACACATTATGAGGGAACATTTTCACTGGGAAGGTCAGGACTACTCTGACTCAAAGAAAAGGCTCAGAGAGTTTCTTTTACTGCCCCAGCACAGACCTCTTGCCATCCCCCCAGTTTTAGACATTGTGGATGATGTTTACTTAGAATCCAGTTTGAACCCAGACTCTCTGCCTCCTGCTCCGGCCAAACCTGACAGATACTATAGAGTGCCTGATTCCCACAAATTTCTTTACAAAAGTCCTGTTGCTGATCCAGAGACTATCTCCCAGGGTCCCAAAGGGGCTAAGGCTTCTATGGCTAAAAATCCTGTACCCTCTGAAAGGGATTCCAGAGCACTAGACAGGTGGGGGAAAAGGTTTACACCTCAGCCACTCTAGCTATGAGGGCACTAAATTGCCAGTTTCACATGCTAAAATATCAGCAATTTCTAATGTCTCAGTTAAAACAAAAAATGAGCACACTCCCTCAACAGTCTGAATTGAAAGAAATGCAGGATCTGTTGCATGCAACTGAACAGGTGGGCAAACGTACTTTACAGTGTGGGTTTGATTCTTTGGAGGCTTCCTGCAGAGCAGCTGTCACTGGGTCTGTTATACGTAGGCATGCTTGGTTAAAGGAACAAACTCTGCCTGATCATGTTAAAGCAAAGCTTCTAGATGCTCCCTTACAGCAGGATGTTCTTTTTGGAGTTAAAGCAGAGGAAGTCTTAAAGAAAATGGAGGATAAGGCAAAATCTATGCAGACAGTCAAAGATTTCCTACAGGTACAGCCCCCTCGCTTCAGCAGAAATTGGCCAACAAAAAAATGGTCCTTTCCAGCTACTGACAGGCCACAGAGGGGTAAATACAGACGTCCGAGAGGCAAAGGACAACCACAAGCCCAGTACAAACCTCGACAATGGGGCACTGCAGCACAGAAGGGAGGAGAAGACAGGTCCCAAACTTCCAGAAGGCAAACTCAATGACTTGCACCTCATCTGGCCAAGCAACACTCTCTTGGCAGCCCCCTTGGGAGGAAAACTCGCACTTTTTTCAGACAACTGGCACATTGTCACAAAGGACAAATGGGTCCTAGACATAATTTCACGAGGATACAGATTCCATTTTCACAGCTTGCCAATGAAAAGAGGAATGCCAAACCTGCCACAAAATCAATGGGCAGAGGCACAAAGACAAATTGCAGCTCTCATGGACATGAGAGCCATTCAAATGGTACTTACTTGAGAGCAAGGCCAAGGATTTTACTCAAGACTCTTTCTAGTTCCCAGAAAGAACAATGCCTGGAGACCAATTCTGGACCTTTCAATTCTAAACACCTTCTTACAAGTACCCAAATTCAAGATGCTAACACTACAGCAGCTTCTTCCCATGTTGGGCAAGAAAGCATGGCTAGTAACGTTGGACCTCAAGGAGGCTTACCTGCATGTCCCTATCAGACAAAGTTGCAGAAGATACCTCCGTTTCATTGCAGGTTCAACCCATTACCAATTCTCTGCGCTGCCCTTTGGCTTATCTACTGCGCCCAGAGTCTTCACAAAATGCCTGGCACCAGTAATTGCATACTGCAGACAAGGAGGAATTCAAATATACCCATACCTGGATGACTGCCTCATCCAAGCAGAAAGCAAGGACATCCTCTTACAACATTAGGCTTTTGTAAAACATCTTCCAAGTTGCCTGGGGTACACAGTAAACGAAAAGAAATCAAAACTAGTACCCTCACAAAATATGACATTCCTGGGTGCCAGCTTGAATACAACGGCCCAGAAGGCTTATCTGACGCCAGACAAACAACTACAACTGACTCAATATTTCAAAACAGTGGCAACAAAGACCCAACTACCTGCAAGAAAAATTCTGCAGGCCTTGGGCTTCATGGCATCTTGCATACTACTAATACCATTTGCAAAGCTGCATATGAGGAAATTACAGTGGTACCTAAAAAGCGTATGGTCTCAACACAGCCACAGCTTGGACACAATGATATCTCTCATTCCCTGCCTACAACAGGAGTTGCTATGGTGGTCACTGGCATGTCACCTCAACAAGGGTCAGCCTTTCACCTTGCCCCCAGCCAGGCAAACTATGACAACAGATGCATCGGACTACGCCTGGGGGGCCACACATGGCAGGACAGTGCGTTGAAGGCGTTTGGTCTGCAGATCAAAGGAATCTGCACATCAATCAAAAAGAGATGCTAGGTGTACAAAATGCTCTGACAGCCTTCAAGAATCTATTACATCCAGGACAACTTACAATAAGGACGGACAACACCACAGTAATGTGGTACATAAACAAGGGGGCACACACTCCTACCCTGTATGCAGGCAAGCAATGACCTTGTGGAACACAGCTCTGGCTTACCAAGTTCACTTACAAGCTCAATTCCTGCCAGGACAAAAGAACACATTGGCAGACGACCTCAGCAGAAACATCATGGATCCCCATGAGTGGAAACTGGATCCACAAGTATTTGCAATGATAACTCAAAAATGGGGCCTTCCAGACATAGACCTGTTTGCCAGTCCTCAAAACTACCAACTAACAAAATTTTGTACAAGGACACTTCACCATCAAGCTTGGAAAGTGGACGCACTCTCATTCAGCCGGAAAAACCTAACAGTATATGCCTTCCCGCTATTACCTCTCCTCACAAAGGTGCTTCTGAAAGTCAGAAAGGAGAGACCACGACTGATACTCATAGTCCCAGACTGGCCACGCCAGCACTGGTACCCACTTTTGAGGAATATGGCTCAGGGCCCACCTTGGATTTTGCTACAAACTGCACATTTACTCACACAACAAAACAATCAGATTCTTCACAGCCAGCTAAAAACCTTAAATCTGGCTGCATGGAAAATCACCTAAACATCCAGCCAGCTCCTCTTTCCCAAGCAGTTATGGATGTTATTCTGGAAGCTAGGAGGCCCAGCACCAGGAAGGCCTATGAGGACAAATGGAAAAGGTTTTGTGCTTGGAACCAAACTAAAGGCTAAAACACACTTCAGCCTCACCTGCCTCAGATTCTACAGTATTTAACTGAGATGTTGCACAAAGGACTTTCTTTTTCTTCCATTAAAATCCATGCATCAGCTATTTCAGCCAACTACAACACAGAACCACCCTTATTTTCGCATCCACTTCTAAGGCAGTTCCTCAGAGGGGCAAAAAACATTAGGCCCCCCAGGAGAGCACCTATACCAACATGGGACCTCAATTTTGTTCTGGAAAAACTTACGCTACCTCCCTTTGAACCAGCTTTCTCTGCAGATCTACAGTTCCTATCATGGAAGACTGCCCTGCTGCTAGCAATAACTTCAGCTAGAAAAGTCTCAGAGCTGCAGGCACTAATGGCAGTGGAACCTTTTCTCATTTTCCATCAAGACAGAGTTTCTCTACGAACTAATCCTTCCTTCATGCCTAAGGTGGTTTCCAGTGTGTCTTCAAATCAAACCATTCACTTACCCACCTTCTTCCCAAATCCACAGAACAAAGGAGAAAGACTCCTGCATTCCTTGGACATTCACAGGCAACTTCGCTACTACTTGGATAAAACTAAGGCTTTCAGAAAATCTGACCAGCTTTGTATCCTATGCTACAGCTTCACAAGGGAAGGCTATATCAAAACAAACCATTTCCAAATGGATAGGACATTGCATTCTTTTTTGCTATACCCATTATGGAAAACCAGTTCCTGCTACTATTAGGCCCCACTCTACCAGGGCAACAGCTACATCTACAGCCTTCCTCAGGGGGATACCAACCAAGGAGATTTTGGAAGCTGCAACTTGGAGTTCAGTACACACTTTTACCAAACACTATCACTTACCACTTTACTCTAAGACTAGGGCTGGCTTCGCCACTGCAGTTCTGCAGGGCCTTCTAGCCTCCTCTAACCCTCTATATCTCCTCCGCCCATCCATAGCTTTGGGATTCTACCCAAGTGTGATGACTGCAGCAGGGTAACACGATGAACATAGTACAGATTTGTACCTACCATAAATGTAGATGTTCGAGTGTACACCCTGCTGCAGTCCAGGTTACCCTCACTCCATCCCCTCTGATCTAACTGGCTAAATCTATACAATACCTTCCTGATGTATTTGCTTATAGTTGGAGGGATTTTGTGTTTGTGCAAAAAAAAAAAAAAAATTTACTTTATTTGGTACTAATTACTGACCACCTTTTTGGGGGCACCTGACATCTGGGGCAAGAAAAAGTGAAGAAGATGGCGTCGGATGCATTATATATACCCCTGGTGCACTGACGTCAGGGAAGAAGCGACAGCAACCGACGCCGGACCAAGACTTTGGAATTCCGGCTGACTGCGGGACCGCCTGACGACAGGATAACCCAAGTGTGATGACTGCAGCAGGGTGTACACTCGAACATCTACATTTATGGTAGGTACAAAACTTTACTTTCCTCATCCTCAGAGGGGCCAAAAACTCAAGACCACACTGGAGAGCTCCTACCCCAGCCTGGGACCTTAACTTTGTATTGGAAAAACTCACTCTACCTCCTTTTGAGCCAGCTGCAAATGCAGATTTGAAATTCCTTTCTTGGAAAACAGCCTTCCTTTTAGCCATCACTTCAGCTAGAATGGTGTCTGAATTACAGGCCCTCATGGCAGTGGAGCCTTTCATCGTTTTTCCATGCGGATAGGGTGTCCCTCAGGACCAGTCCCTCCTTCATGCCCAAGGTGGTATCCAGTGTGGCCCTTAATCAATCCATTCATTTACCAACCTTCTTTTCTAATCCACAGAACAAAGGGGAGAGAATTCTGCACTCCTTAGATGTGCACAGACAACTTAGATTTTATTTGGACAGGACTAAACCTCTCAGGAAATCTGAACAACTGCTGGTTGCATTTGCTGCAGGGGCAGAGGGGAAGGCCATTTCAAAGCAAACCATTTCTAAGTGGATAGGCCATTCATTCATTTTGCTATAAGCACCATGGAAAGCCTAACCCACAGGGGATTAGACCACATTCTACCAGAGCTGCATCTACCTCTACAGCCTTACTCAGAGGTGTCCCTACCAGGGACATCCTAGAAGCTGCTACCCGGAGTTCTGTACATACGTTCACCAAGCATTACCATTTGTCAATTTTCTCTAAATCCAGAGCTGGCTTTGCCACTGCAGTCTTGCAAGGCCTTATAGATGGTCCTAATGCTATCTAATTTCCTCCTTCCATCCTTATCTACCCAAATGTGATGACTGCAACAGTGAAACATGACGAACATAGTACAGTTGTGTACATTTACCATAAATGTAGATGTTCGGGTGTATTCACTGTTGCAGTCCTAGTTACCTTGTTTAAAGGTTTTTGGTGTATTTGCTTTTTTGTTGGAGGTGTGATATAAATATAAATATATATATATATATATATATATATATATATATATATATATATATATATATATAAATAATTGCTTCCCATTATGGGGGCACCTGACATCTGGAGCAAGAAAAACTGATGTAATGGCGTCGGCTTCATGCTTTAAACCCCCTGACTACCTGACATCATGGAAGATGGGACAGCAACTGATGCAGGACCTAAGACTTTTTTAATCAAGCCGACTGAGGGCTACTGCAAGCAGATAACCCAAATGTGATGACTGCAACAGTGAATACACTCGAACATCTACATTTATGGTAAGTGTACACAACTGTATTTTCTTTTATCTCTGTTACTATATTCACTACTTCTAGTACGGTTGGTTTAGACTATGAATTTTGTTTTCTAGTAATTGCTTTTTTGGCAGCCACCAGAATTAAACTTGGCAAGGTTGTGCTGTGTCTAGGCAACAAAATAAATAATTTCCTTAGTCACACCAATTTGCTCAACTAGTATTTCTGACAGAGTAGTCTGCAGGGAATTTCTAAAGTCTGCCAACTCATTACACTCGAAATATATATTCCCAATTACCTCTTTCTTCCACATCACACCCCAACATTTGCAGTCTACCCAAGGAAAAACTCTTTGGAGTCTGCTTGGGGTATAATAATAACTATGCAAATACTTTCAAAGATCCTAACTCTTCTAAACATTGTTGCATTATTGGGAGCCATACATACATCCTCCCATTGTTTCTTTGTGAATTGCTTATCCAGTTTTTATTCCTAATCCTTTCTAACCTCCTCTGATTGATTCCTGTAGTTATCATGCAATATTTTATATGCCCTACTAACTATCCCTTTTTAACAGCAGCTTCTCTTCTAGAATCTACTAAAAAACTCTTGTCAGTGCTAGTCTTTCACTTAGGATCCCCCTGTTCCTTTCTCATTGTTTATTCTCTGATATCAATCCCTGATAGGGAAGGCAATATCTAGCCTGTAGTCCAAATGAATTCTTGGCCTCTTCCCATTCTATTACTTTTCCTTCTCTGATTATTTGCTCCTAATACATTGGCTCTTTTGCCAGTTTTCTCCAGTAAATTCCAGTCCCCCTTGCCTAATTTCCTGTACCTCTAATTGCAGTCATTCCTATTGGCAGAATCTCTTTTGTCCATTCCTCTATAGGCTTAATTCTTAGAATACTTTCTTCTACTTTATGAATATAAGGTTTAATTTGAAGATTGATAAAGAACTATAGTGTTCATAGGCATTTACTAGGCTAATGACCACAAGGGCCTTTTTAAGCCTAGCCATGCATTCCAAATCTCTGGCAAGTTCTTATACCATTGATAAGTATAAACAGGGGCTTGGGAGATGAACCATTTACAGGCTTGTCCATTAGAAGATAGGTGCCAAACCAAGGATTAATTTCCTGTTCCCCAACCAGTTGTCCAAGTTACACTTGAATTGGGTTAGGGAGGAACTCTGCTTGACATGGATGGCGAGCCTGTTCCAGAGAATGGGGTGATCTCTAGGATACATACCTGTCTCTCCAGCAGATCCTATTTATATCACAGGCAAAATTTAAGTCTTTAGAACAGGTAATTCTTCTTCTATTTGCTTTGCAGATATGCAGGACATCCGTCAAAGTGGGGTCTGACAATGCCTTGTATGCCAGGCATAGATCTCCCCTCAACAGCCTGTAGGAGACATATAATACAGGGATAGGGCCTTGAGGTAGTCTGCATAGGACATGTTATTTATGCCCTGTATTTATTTTAGTGAGGAACCTCTGTTGACATTCCGGTTGTTGAATATGCCTGGTTGGATTCATACCAAAGGGGACCTTGCTCTCAATGATAGGTCTTATGAATGCCTAATACAGTGGAACAATGACTTCCTTGGACCTAGATGCCAAGGCTCTTGCTGTCCCCATAGTGCCTTTTTTAGGCAAGGCTCAAAGGACAAACCAACCACCGTAACCAGCACAGGTAACCAAAAACTAAGGGTAATGCTACTTCAATGCCAGAAGTCTCAACCTCAAAATGCACACACTCGAGGCTCTCCTCAGCATGGAGAAAATCAATGTTTGTGCAGTGACGGAAACCTGGTTCAAGGCTCAAGAGAGCACCCCAGCACTGCCAGGTTACAATTCATATCATACCTTCTGACCTCAGTTACCGGATCGCAGTACAAAGGGCGGAGGTGTATCCATATTCATCAAGGATACCCATATCTCCAGGTTAGTAGCGCAACATGATGCCCCAGACATCATCCATGCGCAACTATCAGCAGGCAAAATGACATTTCAAGTCATAGCCGGTTATAGATCGTCCACCAGGTCCCAAGATGCTCACTCTGCATTCCTTGAGACATTGGAAAATATAAAGGTCCTACCCAACACCATAATCTTGGGTGTTTACAACTACCCTGGTATAGACTGGGCGAACTACCAATGTTCCAACTCCTATGCTCAGCGATTCATAGAATTTATAAATTCAAATGCCCTTGAACAACTAGTATGTTCCCCCACTAGAGGGGACAACATATTGGATTTAATCATCGCAAATATGGGCGCCCATTGTACCACACCCGTTATCACTCCCTCCTTGGTCAGATCCGACCACAAACTGATAACCCTGGACATCCTCACCCCTCCACCTCCCCCAGTCAAAGTACCCATAGTCAGAAACCTTTCCAAAGCAAACTTCAAACTACATGCATCCGAAGTAGAAAGCTTCACTATTCCCTTGCAGAAGGATAATGATATCCAGGATGTGGAATCCTACACCAAGGCACTCTGTATGCATCTTCAGGATTGCATGGACCGTGCTGTCCCAAATAAAACCAAGACTCCTTCCTCAAGCAAGAAGAAACCAGTCTGGTGGACCCCGGCCATAAGCAAACTTTACAATAAAAGGGGGAGACTTATACAAAGAAAGGCCAAATCTCAAGTAGAAAAATCATCCCTGATCAGCATTAGCAAGAAATTGAGGGCCCTCATCAAGTCAACCAAAGCTAATTTTGAAAAGAAAGGTGCCAAGGATGCCAAGGATAACCATAAGGCCTTCTATGGCTACGTCAAAAACCTAAATGGCAACGCTCAGGTCTGTTCTGAGCTAGTACAAAATGGAACAAAATACACTGACCCTTCTGACATTGCCAACATCTTCGCTGACAGGTTCAGTGCAAATCCCCCCCACCACCACCACCTACAGGGCCTATTACCATTCCAGGGGATTGTGTAAGTCCAATTATTACTGATACATTGGTTAACAAGGCTCTATCTAAAGCTAAAAACACTGCCTCCATGGGACCAGATGGTGTCCAAGGCTGTGTCATACGCAAGCTCCAAAAGGAATTAACCCCGCATCTTAATACCCTGTTCAGTCTCAGCCTCTCCACAGGATATGTGCCCATAGAATGGCGCACGGCAACAGTGGTCCTGCTACACAAGGGTGGGGCCACAACTGACCCTGGGAACTACCGACCAATAAACCTGACCAGTCTGATCTGTAAGGCTATGGAGCGAATCATTATGGTACTCATAAATGGAGAGATTGGGAACCTCCAGTCGCTGGACCCCACACAGTTCGGCTTCATCAAGGGCAGAGCATGCCTCCTGAACCTGGTGGATTTCTTTGAGACAGTTACTCAGGCCATAGATAAGGGAAAGGAGGTACACACTGCTTACCTTGACCTTGCTAAAGCATTTGACACCATTCCCCATTCAGGCATCATTGATAAGCTCACCAGCCTGGGCATAAACCCTTACGTCACAAAATGGATCGCAAATTGGCTCTCAGACAGATCCCATAAAGTAAGAGTAGTGGGATTGATGTCCGAATCCAGACCAGTAACGAGTGGTGTGCCTCAGGGCTCTGTCCTGGGGCCCCTCCTGTTTGGCATATACTTCTCAGAAGTACAGGCAAGCACAGAAGGGCTGTAGCTGACTAAGTTTGCGGACGACTGCAAACTGGGTGCTATAATAGAGTCTCCGGCCGACATGGAGATCCTCCAGAAGGGCTTAAACGAGACTGATGCATGGTGTCAAAGCCATGGTCTCAAGCTAAATGCAAAAAAATGCGTAGTAATCCCCTTTGGAAAAAACAGAGTACCCACAAACTACAACATAGGAGGTAATCCCCTGAAATCTGAAGAAGAAATAAGGGATCTAGGGACCCAAGTAGATAGTTCACTTTCTTTTGATAACCATGTTGCCAAAGTGGTTAGAAAATCCTTCTATGTGACCCATCTGATCATGAAAGGGTTCGCATCAAGATCTAAGGATGTAATGGTGCCCCTCTACTCTTCCCTCATCAGACCCATTATTGAGTACAATGCACCAATTGGAATGTACCTGGCTAGACATCTCCAGCAGCTGGAGAGACCACAGAGGTACCTAATCAAGAGGATTACTGGCCTCAAACAGTTTCCCTATGCAGCACGATTGAAAATGCTAAGACTGTTGTCTGTTGCATATCGCCTTCTCAGAGGTGATCTCTGTCTAACGTACAGAGCCATGTCCAACCCAGAATTGTTGAACATGCTCCATCTTAGCAAAACCAAATCTACTCGAGCTACACCATCTAGGGATATAAAATCAACACAACAATGAATAGAACATGCTGGAGGGATAGATTCCCTTTGCAGAGACATCCCTTACTATGGAACAGGGTCCCGATCTACATAAGACAGAGCCCCTCACTATCACTCTTCAAGAGGAACCTTGATGAGTGGATGGGTAACAGAAAGTTCACACTGGGAATCACACCAACAGCACTACTAGATAGGGGCCAAGGGTACTAGCTGCTAGTACAAGGGTCTAGGGAACTACTAAAGGGGCGGTGAATACCGTACAATGTGGCTGGGCTAATATATGCCTTCGGGCAGATAGCCCAGTACCAACCTATGAACCTAAGAACCTATACCTTTATTTATTAGTTGCACAACTTAGAATGATTTCCTCACTGCTGTAGACACATGATGGTCAAAGGCTAGGTTGATGTGTGTGTCTCCAATTCCCTGACTACCAGGTCATCTCTTAGGGGTGTGTTGTCAGTATGATAGTTACCAGGGGTGGATGACTTCCCAAAGATACTGTTATGTATTCATTTGCTTCTTTTGCTTAAATGGATTTATGATCGGTTGCTAATAAATACATTTATTTGAAATAACTATGGAATAGTCAGTCTCAGACAGTATAAAAATAAATATTAGCCAAAAAAATGGTTACTGTTATTTTTTTTTTAATTTCTCCAAGTCTTTTGGGTTTCTAATAACATGACGGGAATGGACCGCATTCCTAAGTCCAAGTATGATTAAAGTTCATGAAATTAGTATTGTTTCAATCTTTCATGTCAGCCAGAAGTGCTCTTTGCAGCACCCACAATGTGCCCAGTAATGACTCCTCCTGCAATTCGTACAGAGTTATTTGTATTGGTAACATATCTAAATACGATTGTAGATTCTTTTTTGAGACCCGTTGCTCATACTACTGGACCTGTGTGGGTATATTTCTTCCACATTGCTGTTGTTTCTGCCTGCAGATCCTGATATTTTATGACTTTGTCTCTCTCTCTCTACACAAGACACTGTAGTCACTGGGTGTAATGATTTTAGTGATCAATGCTACTTTTGTCTTCTTTTCATGGACCACTATATCTGGTTTTCTCGCATCTCTGTTTTGAACTGTTGGTAATGGGTAATCCCATATGATGTAGACTTCATCATTTTCTTTCATGCTTTGTGGCTCATGTTTCCAGTGTTTTTCAGCCACTTCAGTATCATAATGCTTGCACAATCCTCAGTGCAACAGTCTTGCCACATTATTATGCCTTTCAGTATACAGTCCTTTTGCCATTAATATATCACAACCAGCAACATGGTGTGCAGCTGTTTCCAATTCTGTTTTACAAAACCTACATTTGTCTGTTTCTCCCACATGTTCGATGGACTTTATAAACCAATGTGTACATAGCCCACTGTCTTGGGCTGCCAATATTAACCTTTCATCCTTTGGTTTGAATTCACCTCACCTTAACCATTATTGGTTCAATCCTGATCAACAGGAGGTTCTTTCAGGAGTTTTCTATACTTGCAACTATATTTATGCATTCTTATCTGATCCTTCGCCTTCTATTCTTTCTTTTGTTTTTTAGCACATTCAGTTGCTGCCTGATTTTTATCTACTTCTAGTTTGATTTCCATTCCCGCTTGACTCCGATATGCTTATGCTAGACTAAGCAGGGAAGTCATCTTAGATTTATTCTCGTGTTTCAAAACTTTCACTCTGTTTGGTTCTTATGAGGTCAGCAGATATGTGTGTGCAGTCCCACAATTGCAGATCTATACATGTAATCAATTTCAAGGAGGCCCATACCTCCTTTAGAACGGGGAATATATAATCTTGGTATACACTGATTTTTATAAATCATTTGATGAGCATGAAGCATCCTTTTTGTTTTCCTGTCTAATCTGTCCAAGACCTTTTGGGGCCAATCAATCACTCCAAAACTGTAAGTTAGGACAGGAAGAGCAAACTGGTTTATAGCTTGAATTTTATTCCTAGATGTCAACGCTGTTTTCAAAATTAATTTGTCTTCTAAAATATTCCTTACTAAGTTTTATTCACATTTGTTCATGTTTTATTGTTGATTCTTCATCAATTCCCAGATATTTATACACTCCCTTTTGCTCAAGCTCTTATATATCACATTTGTGCCCCAAACTGATTTCTTGATGCTGCAGCTTTCCTGCTTTAAAGGTTGCTTTTGCACATTTATCAAGACCAAATGACATCCTTACATCGTCTGAAAGTTTTGACTGTTTGCATTTGTGCTTTAAGTTCCTCACCTGATGAGCTGTACAGTTTTAAATCGACAAGGAGAAGATAAGAAGTCTTTACACTTTGTTGTTTTCTAGGAGCCAAATTATAGCCATGGCTTAATCTGTTAAGTAGACAGTGTGACGACTGGGGAGAGATGGGCGAAGGCTGCCAGCCTAGTCAAATTGAATTTAATATATAATTCTATCAACTGTATAAATAAATGTAAAATACAGGCTTGTGTTTTTAAATGTAAGAAAATGCTGTGAAATGTGGAACTGCAAAATATGTGACAACATTGCACTCTACTGGCCCAGTGAAGCATGTTGCATCCTTTCATGTTAGAATTCCGCCCGAGGGCGGCTAGATAAAGATTTCATGCCCATTGTTTTAAGGCTAAAGTTTATGACCAGAATTTAGATGTGGAAGGTGCTTTTATTGCTTTAGTTTCTGTTAGCATATACATGTGAAATGTCTTTTATCGTTGTAAGTTTCTGAGGAGATGTTAGATTGCTAAATAATGCAGTTTGTGGCCTGAGAACTCAGACCAGGTGTTAAGATGATGCAATATGAATACTGGGAAAACCTAAGTGTCAAAAATAATGTAATTTTGGGAGGGCCTTAGAGACATGTTTGTTAGTAATGTTTAAATACTATTTCTCACAAGGAGACCAGGAGCATTTTGATCTTGGACATCTAACTTACCAGCACTGCCTATGCTCTTTATGTATGCAAGTAGGATTGTAGCACTGTGTTTTCTCTAAGATTAGCTAAAGATTAGAAGGTTAGATTAAGTATTTTTCTGTGTAATCAGATCTTTCCTACGATATTATTTTAAGTTTCTGTGTGATCTGTGAACTCTTAGATATCTCTGTGGTGTAGTAGATTTGTCATGTATTTTAATTATTTATTATTAAATATTTTTAAAACCTTCTACCTGTGGCTGCTTTGTGTAGAGATGAAGTATGCTTTAGAGTACATTATATATTTATAGAGTTTACTGTCTAAGCCCTTCCAATAAGCCTTAGACTGTGTAGTCACATTACCATTGGATATTAATATTGCACAGTAATAATTGGGCACCCTTTTAAGGGCCTTTTAGTAGCTGATATTATTAACTGGGTTGTGGCAGTAATTACTATTGTATAGTATGGGTAAAGGGGCACAGCTGGTGAATCTGTGTTAGCCTTTCCCAAGAGTGTCTGTGAAGTTGTATAAATACTTATATCAAAGTGTGTGTGCGTGTGTTGTGTCAGCTACTTGGGCAGGGACACGAAGCACTGGTTGGACAGAGAGGGTACTGGAGGTTTTAGCTTGCCCAGTTAGGCTGGGACCTGGACCCTATAGCTGTGTCAGTGGGGAGTCTTATTGGGGACCTGGTGAGCAAGGGAGCAACCAGCCCCAGATTGATTGTGATCTCTGTGTGAACTTAAGGGAAATTGTACTTTATTGTGTGTATTAGTTATCCTTTCCTCCTCTAGGAGACAACCTCCCTGGTGTTAGTGGTGAGGATTGAGGCTCCTTGATTGTTGGGCCAGGGCACAGTCATCACAGACAGTTTAATGGCAAGACAGAATAGCAGCGGTGACAGGGAGTCACCTTACTCCCTTACTATGGTATGAGGAGGACACTTCTGATCACCAAGACCCGTGACAGAATCAGAATGTTTCCAGTTCAACAGAATGGCAGATAGATGCTTGTTGCTGTCACGAGTAGAAGCAAAATAGTCCCTGAGAAGTGAGACATGATGCCTGTGTGTGGGTTGAATGGTGGGATACAGAGGTTGATAGAAAAATGATTAACTTGGCTTAAATAGGAGAAAGTTTGACTCATAAATGTACTGTAGGAGTTATTACAGTCACATGTAAAAAAAAAAAAAAAAAAAAACAAGTGGGGCAAGCAGAAACTTAAAGACAGAAAATGGTTGGACTGGATTGGGGAGGAGTTTTGGGAAAGTGTATTATAGAAAGAAAAACAGACGGTGGGGGGTTGCATGTTCTGTCTGTGTCCATGTAGGTTTCCTTAAGGCATTCTCTTTTCTCCCATTTGCCAAAACACGATGATTAGTAACTCCTCTGAATTATTCCTGCTTGTAAACTTTACTGTTTCCCTTAAGAAATGGGATATAACTGGAAAATATCTGCATGCCCTGATCCCCTTACCCTGTTTAACAAATAAAAATACATGTTCAGGAATAGTTGTAAGTGGGGTGGGATATGAGCAGTATTATTAATAAAGAGAGGCCTAAGATTACTACTACTATTATTGTTTGGCATTCTGAAGTTCAGCAGTCATATGTGACTTCGTTTTAGCACACTGTCTAAAAATGTATGAAAATTAACAAGTGCAGGAGGTGATTGGAAGCCAATGGAGGAAGAAAGAGATACTATAAGAGAAGGTGTAATGGAGTTTAGGGAAAAATGCCAGGTTGTTCCACTAAAAAAAAACACAAAAGACACTGGGATGGAGCACACCCATACGACGCAAAAGGTTTTATTGGCTGGGAATAGGTTTGGTTTTACAGTTATTCGAGCTGGCATGAACTCTTCATCATAATTTATTAACTTACTGATGTTACATACTATGCACTTTCGGCTAGAAAGGGAAGTGCTTCATTTTTATTTCCAACTGGGTAAAGAAAAAAGAAAAGAAACTTAAAAAAAAAAATGATAGGGTGGAAAAGAATGTGCAGGCAGAATGTTTCATACCGCAGAGACAGACACTGTGTGTGTGTGTGTGTGTGTGTGTGTGTGTGTGTGAGACAGACTGTGAGCCTGGCTGAAACTGTAAAAAAACCAGGTTATGCCTTGCTATAAAAATTAGTCTGGCATGCTATATTATAATCCGTGTTCGTTTAGCACAAAAGATAACATTCCGAGAGACTGCTCTGACATGTAATTGGACAATAAATCACAATACGAGAGAGGTGTAAGGAGATACGTTAAAACTAGAAGAGGAAAAATATGAAGTTGTAATTTATTAGTCTGTCTAAACAATACATCTTTGAGAAATATAAGATTTGGTTAACAGAAAATATAAATTAGCAATAATGTCCATTTCACTGTGATGAGAAAGACAGGGACTACCAAGAGACTAAGATATAGGGTTAGAATATATCAATATTGTGTGTAATTAATGTACTACGCTGGATGTGGTTTAGACAGAGATAAGAGTGAGAGGAAAAAAAATGTTTTATGTCCATCTAAGATTCTGACAGATACCCGTGAAGAACAGCAGTACTTGACAGTTTATTATTTCTCTCTGTTTACTGGGAAAGTCTGACTTTGGTTTCTCCCACTTTCAGCAGAGGCCAGGGGAGATAAGTTCTACAGAGAAAAATAAATGTAAGGTGATTGTTTATATTAAGAAACACCATTGTACTTCGTACAGGTGTGGGTGGTGCTGATTTGAGTGTCATCCCAGTGGGGCTGTCAGTTAAAGTGCTTGACACTTTTTTATTGTTATTCTAATTATTTACTTCTTGAAACATTAAAATATTTAAGAAGGTTAAACTATAAAAAAATGGGAACTCTGATGGACATTACTAACTTAAAGTATGTGAAAGACAGCCATGCTCATCCAGCAAGGGAGCTGCCAGCCACTGCTTTACACAGTTTTAATTGCCTTGCAGTCTTCGGGGTGTGTGGGGGGCATTACCCCCCCATGGATGTTAGGTTGTTTAGTATGTTTTTTGTTTAATCTCATCTTCAGTTGATTTGCATGAACATTCATTACTTGAAAAATAAGATGTCTGACATTATAAGGTCTGCCTACTTCAAACAAAGGGCAGTGCTTGAAACAGCGCACCCTGGTGTGTTTTAATATACACAGTTGTCTAAGTACAGTACATGACAGAAAAAATATAATAAAGTCAATACAGTTGTTGTGTCTTTCGGCTTAGGGGTCGCCACAGCAGAACTCCGGTCCGCTAATGTATGGTAGTGGATTTTTACGTGCCGAGTTACCAGCTCTGACGCACAACCTTCAACGAAGGCACGCCCATTCACGCATGCCTCCACACAGAAGACGCTCTAGCTGAGAATCGAATGGGACAACGTCTTGCTGTGAGGCGACAACACTACTGCAGCACCACTACCGCGGGTAATAAAGTCAATACAGTGAATTATATAATATTGCATTACATAGGATGATGCAGAGCACTTTCTATACACCATTTGGGTTATTGAAACATGAGGCAGTTGACTATAGAATGATTTGACATTTAAGAGTAGCTAACTTGTCTTGAGAGGTTTTTAGTTAACATATGTAAAGATGGGATAGCACAGGAAGCAAACGAATTATACTGGAGAATGTATTCATAGAAAGAATTCTAATATAATACTATATATGTAGAGGGTGGGACAGATAGAAGGGAAAAAGCAAGTATATAGGTAATAATGTCTGACAGGGCGTGTGTTAATCTGTAATTAATGCCCACCCATGGGGTGTTACACCCCTGGAAGGGAGTTAATTACACATTAACACACACCCCCTGGAGGGCATTGTTCTGCTAATGGGCTCTCTGTAAAATTGTTGTGTTTTACTTATGTATTTTTTATTACTATATTATTTTTTTTATAAATTGTTGATGTAAAATAGTTCCTCCTCCTAATGTTTCAGAGTTGCTGTAGTATATGTAAATGGTGTTAGAGGAAGCATTTTACATCCAAAATATATCATTAAAAATATATCTAGATATTTGCCTTATTTTTTGGTCCCCTATTATTAAAATGTGTGGTTTCTTGCCAGTCTTTGGGAATTTGTCACTAAATAACGACATACATTTGACTTTCAGACTTTATTTCCTTCAGAAAAATTCATGTTAACACAAATCCTGTTATTTGTCTTAACTTTGTAATTTTTATGAGTATGACATTTAAAATCCATTCCTGTTTTTGAGTGTTTGTTCTCTATTTATTTCAGGCTATCCAGATTTCTTAAGCTAAAAGGTCGAGAGGTACGCATACCTCTTATCTGCTGTTGCCAGTGATCCATCATCTCACTATCTCTCCTCTCTCTCACACACACACACTTGCACTTCAGAAAAAAATGTGTCCTAACACAAGTCCTATTATTGAAGGAACTTTGTGATTTTTTTTTAGGAATATGCTTCTGTTTTGAGCCTTTATTCCACCTTTATTTTAGGTTTTTAGCCAGTTAACTTGATCTAAGAGGTGAGATGTATGTAAACCTCCTCAATGTTGCTGTTGCCTGATTACTTTCACTCTGTCTCACTCATACACACCTCACTTTCATGCATGCATTCACACACAGATAGAAACATAAACATGCACACACTTTTTTCTGTTATACTTAGTTTTTAGCAAAAGCGCTGCTTAGCAAGTGTAAAATAACAGCTCGATCGATCTCGCTTTCACTCATATGCATGCATACACACACACGCAGACATAAACACGCACACTTTTTTATTTTATTAATATATTTTACACTTGCTAAACAGCAGAAGCACTGCTTAGCGAGCATAAAATAATGGTGTCCGTTAGTTTTTTTCAGTCCTAACTGCACGGCAGACTGATATGCTGCCGTGAAGTTGTGAACTCACTTTTCACCGGGCATTACTTGTACATTAATACCCAGTCAGGGTGCTGATATACAGTTTGTCCATTCTCTAAGAAAGAAAGAATTGTTATCAGTGGATACCCGGAAGAGACATTCTTATATAGGGGAGAAGAAATGGGTTGTAAGCTGGCGCAGAATGCATGTAAAAGCATGATAGAAAGTAGTAGAGACCCATTTTTCAGTATTAGTATATTGTAATTATATTAGTGTAAAAGAAAGAAAGTATGTGTGTGTTAAGAGTATAGATAGAGTGTAATTAGATGGATGAGTGGGGGTGAGTTCTGTTATACATGTATCCATGGATTTCAAGACATCTTTAACAGTGGCCATGTGTCTTCTTAAATTGGACAAAAACTTGGCTATAGTGTCCATGAAAACGAGTTTGTAGTTTTCTAAACCAGCAAAAATTGTGATGGTGTTCATGTCCTATCATACCTCTCAACTGTCCAGATTTTCACTCCATAAAATTTGTGGTTTTCTGTCAAATCACTGGGATGATCTGAGAATTGACATTACTAAATAATGACATACATGTGATGTTCCCATTAAAATCCTTCAGAAAAATGCATGTTAACACAAACCTTGTTACTCTAGACACTTTCTAAGTTTATAACAGCACTATTTAAAATCTGTCCCTTTTATGGGCCTTTGTCACCTCATTTTCTTGGTCTTTGTCCAGATTTCTTGCACCAAGAGGTTGAGAGGCATGTGCTCTGCTACATACAGCATCACACACACCATTCCACGTTTTCTGAGGCATACCATCGCTCAGTCACACCAGGTCCTGAGGTACCCAGGAGGCACAGTAACTCAGCGCATGCGCGTGTTTTTTTTTTTTTTTTTTTACATGGGAGAGGGTGTAACATATGCGCTGCAGAAGTGAGGTTAGGCAGCTGGTAGCAGCAGGCAACGCAGAGGAAACAAGACAGTTAGCTAAAATATCAGTCTACCCAATGGGGGTAAATCAACTGGATTATAAAACAAGCGTTTCCCGTCTATGCTGGCGTGAATTGAGATGATTTATCCTAATCTTTATAATCGCAGCTACAAAACAGCATTAATAAGTACAAGTTTACTTCGTAATTTGGGCGATAGTGTAGTCTACTGGCTCACCAGATGCGCAGTAGCAAGCATTACATTATCACCGTAATTTGTATATCACATAGTGCTGAAGTTGTGTTACGCAGATCCAATTTCCATTAAATTCCATAAACTGTGCAAAAGACTGAAATATGTGTACGTCACACAGGCAGTGCAAGCAGTGTTGGCTACCCTTTATTTAATTTATTGGGGGGGGGGGAGCGCTGCACATATGAATAGCAAAGTTTGACGTATCAAAAACAACCACAACCGGTGTGCGAAGCTGTAACTCGGCTTCCATTCGTTTTTGAATACGGATAACGGTGCTAAAAAAAAATAAATAAGTCAATGTGCAGTGTTGATTGAGCACACCTTCAAGGTAGGCAGTGAAGCAACAAATCCCGCCTACTATCCACAATGGCACACCCGTAAATGCTCTCAATTAAAGGGTGCTCACTTTCAGCTACAGTGTAAAAATAAGTCACACTTAATGTTGATCGTGATTGATTTTGAGTGGGATGCCTTTTTAGTTTTATTTATCGGCATATGTTAATCGTGTATGATTTATTTCCAGTCCCAGAACTATTCTGGTCACGGCCCGGACCGAGACGTAAGCAAATAACCGATCACACGTACTGAAAGAGAAATTAAGGAGAACAAATAGGTAGAAAGAGCCTTACTGATAAGATACAACGGCATTGTATCAATGTGGTCACTCAGTTCCAACATACATCAGTGTTTGCAGTATTAAACATACTTAAAAAAAGAATCCGTATTTATTTCTGAGAATGGCATTAACTTTGGTAGCGTACATGCGATCTGAATTTAGAACTGTCCCGTACAGTTACAGCATACGCCTCGCCAGCCGATGTTCAAATAATGCACCGGCGAGGTGGTGACTCTTGTCATGGATCTGCTTATTATGTTCAAAGCATAAGTGGAAAATTTAATTCCTTAGTCGTAAAAAAATATGGGTGTCTAACTTATGGGGACAAAAAATAATGTATTTAGCCAAGAACTGTTTTTGCAACGACTATTAACATTCAACGGTCAAATCTTCAAATTGGGTAAGTTAGCGTGCTTGCTTACTTCCCTTGACTGAAAGCTCTGGGTAATGGGCATTGGTGGCGTCATTGCAATGAAGAGGAGGGGGCGGAGATAAGGGCATAGTTGTTTATGCTATACTTTTAATTGCACTGAAGGATCTTCCTTTCTCTTGTAGTAGCTTTGTGTAACGTTTGCTGCATCTTTGTTTAAAAAAAAAACATCTATAAGTCTGCCTGAGATTCTGGCTACCACATCATACTTGTGTAAGGACTTTCACGCATTTTTTTAACTTAATGTGGGAAGAAATTTCTTTAGGTATAAGTCTGTAAAAACGCGTAAGTGATTCTACCCAATTTAAATATATTGGTTACTATTTTATGTCTTGTTGTCTTTATAAATGTATAGCTGTTACTAGACAGTACAGTGGTATACACGTAATGTAAATTTTAGATGTTCGAATGTATTCACTGTTGTAGTCCTTACTTTTGGGATTTCCTGCTGTGGAAGCCATTGGCTGGCCCCACTACCAGGGTATTTTCCTCTCCTGTCTTCCTGAAGCAAGCACTTGCCCTGTCCAGTGTCACTACGTTTGGGTGTAAAGGGAGTTGGCCGCTGCTATGACCACAGTACTTTCTTGCCCCAGCAAATAGAGTCCCCCCCCTAGTTTGTCCTTGATGTCCGGGGTCTGGGACCCTGGATTCCAGAATAAGTGTGAAGGAGGAAGGGCCACCCTGACTGATAAGGTGAATGTCCTAGCCTATCCGAGGGGGGGGGGGGGGTACTGCAACATTGACTACACTTGGGTATCTATATTTATGGTAAGTGTACACAACTGTACTATGTTCTTCATGTTTCATTGTTGCAGTCCTGACTTGAGGGATTATTCCCAAAGCTGAAAGCAGGGTGGGTGGAAGGATTAAGGAGAGGCATTGTTGCAGTCCTGACTTGAGGGATTATTCCCAAAGCTGAAAGCAGGGTGGGTGGAAGGATTAAGGAGAGGCAAGGATACCCTGCAAAATATCAGTGGCAAACCCTGCTCTGAACTTGGAAAACGTAGGAAGATGGTAATGTTTGATGAAGGTATGCACAGAGGACCAAGTAGCTGCTTCCAAAATGTTCTTATTGGCTACTTCTTTAAGAAGGGCAGTAAAGGTAGCAGTAGCCCTAGTGGAATGTGTTCTCACAGCATCAGGGGTCTTCTTACCATGATGGCTGTAGCTAAAGGAGATACAGTGGGAGAGCCATTTGGAAATAGTTTTTTTAGAAACTGGTCTTCCCTCAGAGTTACTGGCAAAAGCTACAAAAAGTTGGCCTAACTTCCTGACATTCTTGTTTCTGTCCAAGTAGTAATGCAGTTGCCTATGCACATTCAAAGAATGAAGGATCCTTTCTCCCTTATTTTGAGGGTTAAGAATTAATGTAGGCAAGTATATGGTCTGGTTTAAAGAAATCTCTGTCTGGGCATAAAAAAAGAGTTGGTCCAAAGAGATGCTCTGTGTGGGCGGAAAAAGATGTAAAGCTCCACATATAAGGGCCTGAAGCTGTGACACCCTTCTGGTTGAGGTAATGACTTGTAGGAAGGCCGTCTTCCAGGTGAGGAATTTTGTATTAATGGAAGCTGCTTGTTTGAGGGGTGAGCTTCTCCAAAATGACATTGAAGTCCCATGGAAGAACAGGAGGTTATCTGGGAGACCTAATGTGGATAGCTCCTCTCAGTAGCTGTTTCATGAGGGGATTAAATAGCTAAAGCATAGATTTTTATAGAGGAGTAGGAGAGACCTTTATCAAAATGGCTAGACAAGTATGGTAGGATCAAAGGGATCTGACCTTGACAGGGGTTGTTGGCACCAAATAATGAATCTTTTCCATGTAACAGAGTAAGACTTCCTAGTGCTAGGTCTCCTGGGTTATTTTAGAATGTCCAGGACCTGTATGTCATGGAGCAGCTCCCTCCATGGGATCAGGGTGTCATCCAAGCTGTTAATTTGAGTGTGGGCAGGTTGGGGTGTAAGATTGTGCCCCAGTTCTGTGCTAACAAGCCCACTTTTTGTGGCAGCAGACATGGCTCCCTTTTGGTTAGACTGAGCAATAGAGGGAACCAGTGCTGCCTTGGCCAGTCTGAGGCTGTTGGAATTACCCTTGGCTTCTCTTCCATTACTTTCAGCAGTACACTGGGTAGCAGTGGTACAGGGGGGGGGGGGTGCATAGAGGAATAGGCTTGTTCAAGGAAAGGAAAAGTTATCTGTCTTCTAGGCTGGCCTCATTTTATACCTGGAGCAAAACATTTCCAAGAGTGCATTTTCTTTGGTGGCAAAAAGGGCTATCTGTGGCACACCCCATTCTTCAGCTGTTGCTGAGAAAAACTTACCTATGCCGTTGCCACTCATGGGGGACTGATAGGCTCCTGCTGAGGTGGTCCGTTAGTTGATTGGTTTCTTTTGGTAGGTAATGTGCCATGAAGTGCAACCCTAGGGAGTTTGCTGTTTCCCAAAGTCCATGGCTAGGCAACAAAGGGGGTATGAGTGGCCCCCCCCTGCTTGTTTATGTACCACATAACTGTGGTAGTGTTTGTCTTCACCAGGAGGACTCCAGGTGTCCTTTTTTTTAAGGCAATCAGCCCTTTTTGGACTACCATCAGTTTTTTAGGTTGATGTGTTTGGTTTTGAATTTGGAGTCTCATCTGCCTTGAGTTTGGAAGTTGTAGTGGGCTCCATAGGTTACTTCTGATGCATCAGTTGTCAGGGTTTGGTCCTGAGGGATGAACCTGAAGGGATGGCCCGGATTGAGGGAACATGCTTGAACCCACTAGGCACTCTTTTCCGAGGCAACAAAGTGGTTTTATTCTGAAAGTGAGAGAATGAGAATGATGGCACCACACATCACTGAAATACCACTGCAGTTTGCTCATATGTAGTCTGGCCAGGGGTCTTTTCTGATAAGGCTGCAAGCCTGCATAACTACAAGCACTGCTGGTGATTTCCTGCTGGGCGAGAAAAGTAAATCTATATTTTTTTGTCTGAGTTGCTTAAACTGATAGATATGCTTTCTGTTTTACCTGCTTCATTTTATTTTCTGTTTTAAGAAATCTGTTTGGGCTGGTGTTTTTGTTCTGTGTGAGAGAGAGACAAATTATTTAGGCTGCACATTTCACGTGTTTGTTTCATTGGTTAAATTGTTTCTTGAGTGAAACTTAAATACACAGTGAATTTCTGGGTCTTTGTCTTTTCTGACAAGACTGTAAGGCTGCATAACTACAAGCACTGCTGGTGATTCCCTGCTAGTTATTTTTCCCACTCACTCTCCCAGTTCTTGGTTTGCTTTTTAAACCTGATTTTAAGCTCCCCTTCCTTACTGTAAATTGAGCTTTATAAACTTTTTCCTTTCTACACTGCTGTTGGTATTTTGAATTATTTATTTACCTTTCCTTGTGCTTATTTTGAAAAAAGGTGCATTCTGCCTCTCCTTGTCTGGCCTACTGATTTACTTGCTGTAAATTCATTATCTAGCTAGCTAGCTGATGGATAAAGTAGTGCATTTTTACACTCTAGCAAACACTTTTCTGTGTTTTTACATCAAGAGGTCAGTGGATTTTCCATCTAGTGGCACAGGGTGGTAGCCTGGTCTGTTTAGGTTGGGGAAATGCGTGAGAATTCTGCATGTAGTTTTATTGGTTGGAGGGCTTATTAATCAGTTTATCTTTTTTAGTGCCTTTATAAATTCTGTACAGTAGAGTGGCTCTTGGCTACTTTCTACAAAGAAAAGTATTTTTACTGAATAGTCAGACTTTTATAAGCTGTTTAAAGTAGACTGCTGTGTCCATATCTTTGTTTGTTTGGGTAGTATTTCACTTTGGACACTCCTTTACTGTGCTTTTACATTAGGAGGACTGGGATTATTCATGTAGTGGCATCTGGTCTATATGAGCTGAGAAGCACACAAAAGAGCTCTAAGATAGTCATTATATTGGCCAGAGGGCTTTGTCAGTTTTCTATATTTCCAGTGCTGGTATAAATTCAGTACATTTGCATGGAGCTGTTTGCTATGCCTTGTACAGACACAAACCTGTGAAAACATTGCTTACTTTCATTACTTTGAAAGTTTACTGTGCTAGTTACCTTATTGTAGCACCTAGGACTGTTGCTGCTCAGAGAGCTTCTGATTTGGCACTGAGCAACATCGCTGGTTAGGTTAGCTGCAGATTGCACCACATAAGCGCACTTCCCTGAACTGATTACAGACACTCTCCACTCCTATCCTTTGAAGTACATATTAGGACCTGCAACCACAGATGGGCACTTTCCTGCTATCTCTGCATCCAGCTTGGTGGACATGGCTATCCTGAGGCAATATAATAATTGCCTTATGTACACTGACAACCACTTAAGTCTCAAACAGACAAATACAGTATGTGAGGGATGTAGTTAGATATTGATATTAAAGGCTAAACTCTCACATACAGACACAAAGAACAGCAAACAGGTTGTCAGCGACTCACACATATCACTCACCACATCACAAAGGACCACATAAGTAGATCCACATATGTGGAGGTGCTTACATGTAACTTACCCAAACCTCAGTCCTCTCAGGTCCAGTCTTCAGAAACTTCTCATGTACACAAACAAGACAGTTCCCATTATAACGCATAAAGGCACTTATTATGCCTCAACTACCAAGGCCATAAGGCAAAACACTCCACTGCCCAATATTCGGTCATAGGAGACTCCATTGTGAGACACACTGGTGTCCGTCTTACTAGGCTAGATAAGTGGAAGTTTACAGTTAGTTGCCTGTCAGGGGCCAGGATTCACCAGATCATACAAGCACTCAGGTCACTTATCCTTAAGTGGTGGTATGACTCGGTCTTAGTCCATGTGGGCGTGACTGACCTGAGATGTATCTCCTTGAACTATATGAAGAGAGATATGATTGAGCTCTCAGAATATGTATCACAGGCAGGTATGAGCCTAGCACTGATCAGCATTCTACTATCTCCAAGGATGATGCATGCCAAAATACCAGCAGAAAATGATTGACCTTAACAATTGGCTTAGCTACTGGTGTCATTCCAAAGGTGTCCAATACTTGTCAGCCTGGGAGGACATGGTTGATAGGCCATGCTTCTTTTCAAGAGGCGCTTGGATATTGGCCAAAACATTATTCACCCCTGTAGTGCCTTTTTTAGGCATTGCCAAACAGATAAGTCTTCCAGTGTAACAAAAGCTACTCAGGACAGACTAAAGGTGTTACTGCTCATTGCTAGGAGCCTCAACAAGAAACTGCACTCCCTGGTAGCTCTCCTCACATTGGAGAATGCTGACATTACTGAAACATGATTCAGAGACATGGAAAGCACTCCAGCAGTGCATGGCTATAATGCTTTTCATACATTCTGACCACCCACTGAACATGATAGAGCTAAAGGTGGAGGTGTATCACTCTACATAAAGGATAAGCACACCTCAAGGCTAGTCAAACAATATGACATGCTTTAGATATTCCATGTCCAACTAACCATGGGAAAAAATATTAGCATATTCTTGCTAGCTACAGGTCCCCCACTATGAACCAGGAAAAAACACGCATCATACCTGAAGTTACTAGAATCACTCGCCATACTCATGGGTGATTTTAGCTACTTCTGCATTAATTGGGAGGCATATATGACCATTAACATGCAGGGCCAAAGATTTCTTGACTTTGTAAATTCAAATGCCCTAGAGCAGACAGTTTGCTAGTCTGCACTCCCGCTAGGGGATCAAATATCCTAGATCTGGTACTCGGAAATATGGAAGAGTACTGCACCCCCCCCCTTCCATGTTATGCCCTCACTAGTAAGATCAGATCACAAAGTGGTCTCCCTTGAAATAAAGGTAAAACTAGTCCCGCCACGTAACCCCAAAAACTTTAAGACCTTCTCTAAGGTAAATTACTTCCTATTAAGGGATGACATAGCTAGTTTTCAAGCTTCCTCAAATCCAGAAAACACAAACTTATGCAGAGGTGCATACAAAAGGCCTGTATAACCTAATAAACAACTGCATAAAAACTGCAGTACCAGACCGAAATAAACCCAGGTTATACCGCAAAAATAAGCCTTCCTGCTGGACCCCTAGTATTATAGGTTGTACAACAAAAGAAAAAAATCCTGTTGAGAAGTAAGAGGGAATGTGCACAACAGAGAAATAAGTCCCTCATTAGTCAAAATAAGCGAATCAGGGTACTAGTCAAGTCTCAGAAAGCAGAATTTGAGGTAAAAATGGTGTCCAAAGCTAAGGATAACCATAAAGCATTTTTCAGTTATGTCCACAATCTTAAGGGCAACACCTAACAATGTGCGGAATTACTTGTAGATGGCATCACCTATGCTCAGCCAGAAGACATACCAAATCTGCTGGTCGATAAATTCAGCTCAAATTTAACCTCCCTATCACCCCCAGTTTCCCCCCAAAAAAATACCCTCCACTTCCAATTATCACCAAAGAACAGGTTGCCACTGCACTCTCTATAGCTAAAAACATGGCTTCAGTGATGCTTGACAGTATACCAGGTTGCCTCTTAAACAGCTTAAATCAGGACTTATCAGGCCCATTAGGATCTCAGTTTAACTACAACCTCTGGACTAGCTTTGTCCCAGTAGAGTGAAGGACAACAACAGTTATCTTTCTGCATAAAAGGGGCTATCTAATGACACAGGAAATTACAGACCCATAAGCTTGACTAGTGTCGTATGCAAGGCCATGGAAAGAATAATCATGGACCGGGTAAATAATGACACAGGAGACCTCCAAACACTGGACCCGGCCCAAGTCAACTTTAAGGACCAGGTCATGCCTACTTAATTTGGTGGATTTATTGGAGAAAGTCACTTAGGCAATGGATGTGGGTAAAACAGTACATACCGCCTACCTCAACCTGGCAAAGGCATTTGACACAATTCCCCACTCGGATATTATAAATAAACTCACAAAACTGGGCGTAAATCTCTTGTCACCAGATGGATAGCTAATTGGCGCACAGACAGGATACATAGTTAAAGTGCGTGACTCCAGGTCTAGCAAGAGGCCACTTACTAGTAGTGTGCCACAGGGCTGAGTACTGGGACCACTCCTGTTTGGAATATACTTATCTGAAGTCAAGGCAAATGTGGAAGACCTCTGGATAACAATGTTTGCTGATAACTGCAAGCTGGGGGGCAATCACTGAATCAACCAGTGATATAGATGTTCTCCAGGAGAGTCTAGATCAGACAAATGATTGATGCCAGAACCATGGCCTAAAACTAAATGCAAAAAAGTGCATTATCATACCCTTTGGGAAGTCGAATACCCCTGCAAATTATAACATTAATAGCATGTGTCTTAGAGTAGACTCAGAGGTGAGAGATCTAGGTACACAGATAGTAGTTTGAACTTTGACCATGTGTCCAAAGTGGTGAGGAAATCCTTTTATTTGGCACAACTTATAAGTAAAGTTATGGCATCCATATCCAAGGAAATTATATTCCTGCTGTACTCAGCCATCATTAGACCAATAATTGAGTATAGTACGCCATTTGGCATGTACTTGACTAGGCGGTTATAGCAGCTGGGGCAACCTCAGAGGTTCCTCACAAAGAAAATACGGGGTGTAAACAACATGAACTATTCGGATAGACTTAAGAGCCCTATCGGTTTACTCTGTTTCCTACTGATTATTAAGGGGTGACCTATGCTTGACCTACATCGCACTCTCAGATCCAGCCCTGATGAAGCTGCAACACATCCACAAGTCAAACAGCATGAGAGTCACCTGATTTGGGGATCTAAACTTAGCAACTCAAACAAAACCTGCTGGAGAGACATATATGAGTCTCAGAAATTGCCCCTTCTTTGAACAGGCTTCCAGTGCACATTACAGAGCCCTTCCCTGGCCGTCTTCAAATGTAGTTTGGATCAGTGGCTGGAGAATCGCAAATTCACACTTAGGGTAGTGTCTCCACTGTGGACAGTGGCAGTGTGTAAGATATTCACTGCTCAGGTACAACTCAATGCATTCCCTTGCCCTAGGGGTGTTATATATTGGGTAAAATCGGGTTATATTGGCTAGGCTTATAAGGGCCCTTAAGCAGTTAGCCTAGTAATGTCTTATGAAGCTATGAGGATGCAAGAGGCCAATTATCTCAGGGCCCTAAGATACACCCTGGCTATGAGGTATTTCCTGACCAAGAAATCTTTGAAGTGCAGAGTTAGAAAGGTAACCTTGTCCAGAAGGAGGAAAGCCTTCTAAAGAGTTGAGTCCAGTAAAGCTGCTAGAAACACAGTTCTGTCCATCAGGTTTGATGAACACCACTGAGGTTAGTACATTTTGGGTATAAATCAGATCTGCTTTGAGTTTTTCTAGGCTTGTTGCCTGATTGAGGCAATCATCTAAGTAAGGGTAAATCAGAATTTCCTTTGCTCTACAGAAGTTTTGTCACCGAAGCTAGGCATTGCGTGAAAACCCTGGGTGCAGTAGACAAAGCAAAAGGCAGAACACAGAATTGATAATTACTTGCTCTGAAGCATTAGAACCTTCTATACCATTCCTCTATGGGGATGTGGAGGTATACATCTTTTAGATCTAAAGTTACCGTGAAGGCATTGGGAGAAATCATGGGCAGTAGTTTTTGAAGAGTTAGCATTTTGAATTTTGGGACATGTGAGAATCAGTTGAGCCTTGACAGGTCTAGAATTGGCCGCTAGGTACATTCTTTTCTGGGGACTAGGAAAAGTCTGGATTAAAACCCCTTTCTTTGTAAAGAGATTGGTACAAGTTCCACAGAGCCTCGAGTGCACAGAAGCTTTATTTGGGTTAAGGCCTCTGCCTTTTGGTTTGGAGGAATGTCTGGGAAGCCTGAGCGAATCAAGGGTTGTTTAAACTTGAGTTTGTAACCTCGAAATGATGTTTAGAACCTAGAGATCTGTGGTAATGAGGGTCCAGTTCTTGTGGAATAATGACAATCTTACCTCAGCCTGAGGTGAGAGTGAGGAGGAAGAGTAGGGGATGGGGGAAAGGCTAAGGGAGTGCCAGTGTAAGAGTCATGATGGCTCCCTGCAAGGACTGTGGTGGCGGGATCCCACAGGCCTGTTGGAGTCTGTTTGCCACTATCTTGGCTGCTGGTGTTGTCTTTGGCTCCTTTCCATATGACGTCTCCTTTGCCTAGGCATAGACTGAGGGGTTGGAAAGGACCAGTGCTTGGTAGGGTAATTCTGACTGAATTGAGGAGGTTGGACCTGAAAGAAGTCCTTGACAGTTTGTATGGATTTGGCCTTATCTTCCATTTTGTTAATCAGAGCCACAGCTGTAGGACCAAAAAGAAAGTCTTTGTCCTAGGGGGCATCCAGGAGACTGGATTTTATATGTTCAGGAAGGGACTGCTCCCTTAGCCAGGCATGTCTTCTTATGATGGATCCAGTGGCTGCTGCCCTGTTGGAGGCTTCCAAGTCAACATAGCTGCAGTGCAATGAGTGCCTAACCACCTGACAGTAGGAGTTGCGTAAGTCCGTTAATTCCTTTGTGATGGCCTTATTTTCAGTCCTCACCTGTTTTTGTTTCATCTGGTCAAAAATGTTTTTCTGGTATTTCACATGAAACTGGCAGTTCAAAGCCCTCGTGACTAGGGTAGCAGAGGTGTAGACTTTCTTTCCAAACCTGCCCAAGGCTGTGGTTTTCTTGTCTGTTGGTAAAGGATTTTTGGAAGAGCAAGCTTTTGCTCCCTTAGGGCCTTGAGTCACCACTTCAGGATCTGCCACAGAGCTCTTAAAAAGGTGTTTGTGGGAGTCAAGACCTCTGTAAAATCTATCAGATTTTCGAGGGACAGGAGGAAGAAAGTCTGGTTGTAAAGAGGAATCCAGGAAGGTATTGTTTGCCACTACTAAGACTGGGGGAATGGCAAGAGGTATACAGTGGATATAAAAAGTTTACACTGTTAAAATGCCAGGTTTTTGTGATATAAACAAATGAGACCACAATAAATCATTTCAAACCTTTTCCCACCTTTAATGTGACCTATAACCTGTACAATTTAGCTGAAAAATAAATCTGTTAGGGGAAAAATATAAAAAATAAAAAGCATACAGTAAGCTGGTTGCATAAGTGTGCACACCCTTAAACTAATACTTTGTTGACGCATCTTTTGATTTAATGACAACATTCAGTCTTCTGGGGTAGGAGTCTGTGTCGGCATGACACATCTTGACCTGGCAATATTTGCCCACTCTTCCTTGCAAAAGCACTCCAAGTCTGTCAGATTGCGAGGACATCTCTTGTGCACAGCCCTGTTCAGGACACCCCACAGATTCTCTATTGAATTTAGGTCTGGGCCATTACAAAACTTTAATTTTCTTCTGGTGAAGCCATTTTTTTGTTGGTTTTGATGTATGCTTGGGGTCACTGTCGTGTTGAAAGGTGAAATTCCTCTTCAGCTTTCTAGCAGACGCCTGAAGGTTTTGGGCCAAAAGTGACTCGTACTTGGAACTGTTCATAATTCCCTCCACCTTGACTAAAGCCCCAGTTCCAGCTGAAGAAAAGCAACCCCAAAATATGATACTGCCACCACCATGCTTCACCATGGGGGTGGTGTTCTTTTGGTGGTGCGAAGTGTTGTTTTTGCGCCAAATGTACCGTTTGGAATTGTGGCCAAAAAGTTCAACCTTGGTCTCAAGACCATAGCACATTTTCCCACATGCTTTTGGGAGACTTGATGTATACTTTTATAAATTTTAGCTGGGCCTGGATGTTTTTCTGTGTAAGAAAAGGCTTCCGTCTTGCAACCCTACCCCATAGCCCAGACATATGGAGAATACGGGAGATTGTTGTCACATGTAGTACACAACCAGTACTTTCCTGAAATTCCTGCAGCTCCTTCAGTGTTGCTGTAGGTCTCTTGGAAGCCTCCCTGACCAGTTTTCATTTTGTCTTTTCATCAATTTTGGAGAGACGTCCGGTTCTTTGCAACATCACTGTTGTCCCATATTTTCTCCACTTTTTGATGACTGTCTTCATTGTGTTCCATGGTATATCCAATGCTGTGGAAACATTTTTGTACCCTTCTCCTGACTGATACCTTTCAACAATGAAATCTTTTTGATGCTTTGTAAGCTGTCTGCGAACCATGGCTTTTGCTGTAGCAGGCAAATGAATACATGTCAGGAAAATCCTACTAGGACAGCTGAACTTCATTTGGGGTTAATCAGAGTCTCGTTAATTGATGGCAGGTGTGTACCCAAGAAGACTGAATGCTGTAATTAAATCAAGAGGTACTTCAACAAAGTATTAGTTTAAGGGTGTGCACACACATGCCACCAGCTTACTGCAAGTTTTTTATTTTTTATATTTTTTTCCCCTAACAGATTTTTTGTTTTTCAATTGAATTGTACAGGTTATAGGTCACACTAAAGGTGGGAAAAGTTTTTAAATAATTTATTGTGGTCTCATTTTTTTTTTATATCACAAAAACCTGGCATTTTAACAGGTGTGTAAACTTTTTATATCCATTGTATGGTCGGGTAGATTTAGGAATTCCTTAATCCTCTTCTTGGATTGGGGGTAGTCCTGAGCTTTAGTATGCAATACTTCTCCAAAGGAAATATCCCTGGGGGGGGGGTGCTGAGGCAAAATTCTCCTCAGAATCACTATAAAAAGCAACAGATGCACCCTCCTCAAAGGTGGATTCATCATAATCAAAGTCATCCTCTGAGTCAAGAGTCAGAAAACTCCTGTGGTGGGATGTCTGTCTTTCTTTTACTAGGGGATGCTTTGGAGGAAAGAGGTTTCTGGATCTGACCAAGGAAATCAAATCCTCAGCCAACCTCACTAGGTCTTGTTGGTAGGCCTGAGAGTGGGAGCTGGTAGGCCTAGGATGAGTTAAGGTGGTGTAGCTTTTTTGTGAGAGGCCTTGGGTTTTGGCCTAAAGCCAACCTCTGCATTAGGACCTGGATGAACAACAGACTCCCGTGAGCAGTAGGCTGAGGCAATCTGACAATGTGAAGAGCTATCTTCAGTTTTGAAGTGGTTGTTGGAAGCCAGGGCCTGTGAAGCGGCCCTGGACACAACCAATGGCTAAGCCCTTCGGCTGTGTCCAGAGTTTATCCCTTTGGTTTGTAAGGAAGTAGAGGGACTCTGAGGCATAGCAGACTCCAAACGAGTCTCAATAGAGGCCAATGTTGCCACCTCAGTCGCCAAAGGGGACTGGGAAGGCGCCTCACCTTCTTTGATAATTACAAGCCTAGGAACACTGGCCAGCGAACAAGCATCATCTTAGGCCCTAAATCTGAACTGGTTTTCCTTCTTTCACCCAGGAAGATCTATTTCAGCTTGACTGATGGATGACATGGTACACAAAGGCCCTGACGACTCACTGAAATGTGTAACTAGAATCTCAGCCCTATGCTTGATAGTTCTGCTAGTAAGGCGAGCACATAACCGACAGTTAGGAACATCATGTTCTGGTTCCCAAACAAGTCATACAAAAAGAATGCAAGTCCCCTTATTAACTTTCTCTGACATTAATCAAAAAGCATATAAAAAGTTCCCCAATGGGGTACTTGGCTTTAGAAATCTTCTTTCTCTGGTATGGACTGACAGAAATACTGTCTAGCACTCTGCTTTGGGCTCCGATGGTGAGAAAGAAATGAGGTCATGGCACCAGCCAACTCCCTTTATACCCAAATGTAGTGACATCGGACAGAGGTTCCACCAGCTTTAGGAGGAGGGGAAAATATTTTCTGATAGATGAGCCAGTCAAAGGTTTCCACGAGAGGAAATCTCACAAGTCGGAATTGCAACAGTGAAAAAAGAGCACTCATAGTGTGGGGTTATTAATAAGACGAAGATCAGTTTTACTTTTAAGTTAATTTCTGGCAGTTTGTTCATGGGTTCATAGATTAGTACTAGGCTTACTGCCCTTGTGGGTCATTGTAAGCCTAGCCAACTACCCCCATGTAAGAATCAAGCCCTGCACCTTGTGTTTGTAAGGTAAACACCTTAACCATTATGCCAACCTCCCACCTCTACATGAATGTGAAGTTGTATGCCAAAGCTTAGGAATGTACAGCTGTGGTGCAGCAACCTTGTAGAATATTTATAAGGCAAAGTGCTAAAATCCATTTAATTTTTTCCATTCCAGTTTTTGGAATTGTGTGGCAATTTTTCTTTTATGGGGTAGACTGTAATTAAGTTTGAAGGTGGAATTGATCCTCGTTACTTAAGATAGTATGAATAATCCATAAATAACATTTCACAAATAAGTAAATAACGTTTCAGTGTCATAGCTCTCAACAAATTAAGACAAATCCGGAAATAATCAGGGGCACTTTTAAAGTATTTGTATTATTAACTTGAGACATTGACAGAATAAGACAGTGTGAATTAATATATATTTTTTCAAGTTAAAAGTCTGTAACTCTACTCACTGTCATTATTTATTAAGTGTAATTCACCTCTTTTTCTCCAAAGTCACCAGTTTTAGGTGGGATTAAGGGGGATAGAGCTAAAATTTGAGTCAGAATCCGGAATATTTGAATGATAATAGACTGTGCTCACCCCCTGGAGAGAAACGGAGGAGAGGTAGAGCTTGCCATATACTACATACGTTTCCTGGAGGATGGGCTGGGTTACAGTCATATGGCCTGGGGGGCCAGCATTAAGATCAAGATCACCAAGCCACTGATGGGGTAGTAGCTTCAAAGATGGTTGTATAGGAAGCTGCGGCCATGTGGCACAGCTGCCTGTATAATGCAGAAGTCCCTTTGGGAGGAGGGGCTAGGATGCTGATATGTGGCCTGGGGGTGGGTGATAGGCTCACCAAGTCATGGACAAGTGCACCCTTAAAGATAGGTTTGTGGGATCATGCATGTGTTGTGGAGCTGGCTGGATACACCTCATGTCCCTTGGAGGAAGGCCTGGGAAGTGCGTATATATGGTCTGGGGATGGGCATTAGACTTATCAAACCACTGATGAGTAGCAGCCTTCAGTATGGGTGTACAGGAACATGTAGTCAAATGATGAAGGCACGTGGCTGTGTGGATTGCACTTCCCTTTGCCCATGGGTGGAATTAAGCCATATACTGTGCACTCAGATGCCAGGATGCCATTTTGGGCAACCGTCACGTTGGTGCTGGGAAGGTCCCAGTTTACAGGGAAAGAATGGTCCATCTCCAGTTGAAGGGAAACTTTTGGGTCAGCAGGAAGTGCAGCAGAAATGATTTAGAAAAAAAAGTCATGGGAGATGGGCTAAACTCTTGAGTTGCTAGATTGGAATATGTGTAACTTGGATGAATGAATAAAAACAATTATGTGTGTATATGTAATTCCTGGGGTTATCACTCGTCACTGAATAGCATGAAGTATCCTTATAATAACCTTAAAAAAGTTAAACTGCATTGGTGCTAAAATATTCTGTTTTGTAATTTTCTGATTTGATTTTTATGTCCCTTCCCTCCTCGATTGTACACTTCTAGAAAGCATAACGTTCTTGAGAAAAGTATGTAAAGGTATTTTTCAAACAAACTGCATTTTCCATTTCACTGAATTGCATTCATAACTTGGTTTCAATGAAAGACTGTTGAATGTAAATTCTCTAAAGTGTGAGAAATCCATGTTTTGGCTTCTTTTTTGATTGGCGATGGTGCTTGTCTCTAGCAGGACTGCATGAGTTTTTGTCAAGGTCTCACACTTCTTTCCATATCTTAAAGACATCATCATAATCTGTCCCCTTTTTTCCCATGTTCAGTTGGGGTCAGGCTGTCATTAGTCAATGTGACCAAATCTTGTAGAGCCAATGTTTATGCTGCTGAGTGGCTAGCCCTGACATATCGAGAGTGGAGTCTGGAGTCTGATTCTTTGTGTTATGCCTTCAGAGTGCTGTTATAGGGTTTGGCTCCAGCATGGCACTGAATAGTATATATCATGTATTAAGTGGCATATATATATTTTCTGGTGAAGCCTCAAAATATCTGCATTATCATAAACCTTTATATTTATTTTATTTATTTATTTTTATTTTACATTTGTTGACCGGGCTAGTCTAACTGGATAAATGTCCATTTTCAGTAGAGGCCCGGGGAGAAAAGCTCCAAGCATGAACACTAACAAAAGTTAACAATATATAACAAAGACATGTATAATAACAGTACAGAGGTACAATTGACTAAAGACATTATGTTAAAAAATTAAACTAAGTAAACAAGTACACTAAGCACAAGCTGGGTATGGGCAAACAGAGTCAGGTCCTTACATTTATCCTATTACTATGAGAAAAAAGAGAAATCAGTAGATTTGGAGGTATAGGTAAGGGGCGAGGGGAAGGGGTATGAGCAGGAGGGGAAAAGTTTCAGTCTGGGTTAGCACAAGGACAAAGCCACTGAGTTTTAAGATGTTCTTTAATATGCTTTTTGAATAGAGAAGTAGAAGCTAGAGTAGAAAGTTCAGGAGTGAGCTGATTCCAGTTTTTACCTATAGTGTTTGAGAAAAGTGAGTCACCAGCTTTGTTGTAAGATTTAACTGATGAGACCAGGAGTTTATTAGCAGAACGTAGTGTAGCTAGGTTTTTATATGGTGTAATCAGATTAGTGAGGATAGGGGTGTTATTGGGGTGGTGTAGGATCTTTTGAGTGATAAGTAACTGTTGACAGAGTATATGGTTCTGCAATTCTAGCCATCCTAGTTGTTTAAGTTTAAGGCAATGGTGAGTTTGAAATGGAGAGCTTGTGATAAATCTAGCTATGCTATTATAACAGGTAGAAAGTTTTGAGATATTATTTTTCGATAGGTTTGTATATATAGCTGAGGCATAGAAAAGGATAGAAATGAGGTGGGTTTGGGCAATAGTTTTCCTGGCTGTGGGGATAAGGAAGGGTTTAATTCTATAGAGGGTTCCAAGTTTTTTGTTAACAGTCTTTATGGTGGAGTTAATATGGTCATCATAGTTAAGACGGTTATCAATTGTAACACCTAGTAGGCGGGTGGTAGTATCAGGGGTTATGTTTGTAGTATTGTTAGAGGTAATAGAGAAGAATGGAGTGGGTGATTTATGAGAGGGGGTAAAAAGCAGTAGTTTTGTTTTTTTGGGATTAAGCAGGAGGCAATGTTGCAAAAACCAGTTTTCTACAATTTGGAAAACAGTTTGGGTTAGGGACTGGAGGGAGGCTGTGTTCTTGGCAGTACAGATTAAGGTAGAGTCATCTGCATATTAGATGCAGGTGGCTTGAGGTATGTTCATATGGAGGTCGTTGATAAATATGGAAAAAAGAAGGGGACCTAAGATAGAGCCTTGTGGGACTCCAATATTTACTGGAAGTAATGAAGACAGTTTGTTGTCCCAAAGTACTGCTTGCTGTCTGTTTAGAAGATAACAACTAAACCATTGTAATGCTAGTGGATCAAGAGAATGAAACTTTAGTTTATGTAGAAGTAAGTTATGGTTAACCATATCAAAGGCTTTTGACAGGTCTATAAATAACGCAGAGGAAAAGGAGTTAATGTTACGATTTTTATTTATAGAGTCAGTGAAGGATAGAAGGGCAGTTGTTGTGCTGCGGAATGGTCTAAAGCCATGTTGGCAGTTGGCTAGTAGATTATTTTGTAGTAAGTGGTTGAGTAGTTGTTTGTGAATACATTTTTCCATTATCTTGGCTAATGGGGAGAGTAAGGCAATAGGTCTATAGTTAGAAAGCTCTATGGAAGAACCACCTTTATGTAGAGGGATGATGTGGGATACTTTCCATATGGTAGGGAGTTTGCCTTCAGAGATAGTCCTGTTAATAAGGATAGATATGGGGTAGTCTATAGCTTTTGCGGCAATTTGTAGGTATTCAGATGGGAGATGGTCGGCAGAAGGGGTGCAAGGTTTCAGTTTTTTAAGTAGCTTGTAGATAAGAGATGTAGGAACAGGGTGTATATGAAAGGTAGGAGGTGAAGTCTTGGAGGTATTAGGTGGGAAGGCAGTAGGTGGAGGAAGAGAATTGGCTAGGGATTGAATGGCTTCTGTAAAGTAGTTATTAAAGGCATCAGGGATCAGGTTGGAATTATTATGGTTGAAACCTAATGGGGCAGGAGTAGTAGAGTGACCTGGCTGAAGAAGTTTGTTTAACCCTGGCCAAAATTTTTGTGGAGTTTGTTGAGTGGATTGTTGGAGGTGAAGGTAGAAGTCTTTTTTTTTTTTGTCTCTAAGAGTGTCCTTCTTGGTGTCATTTCTTAATTGTTTAAAGAGGAGGTGATCAGATGGGCATTTGGTAGCCCTCCATTTAGCCCATATTTTGTTTCTGAGGAGCATTTTTTGCTTAGTTTGTTTAGTAAGCCATGGGGCAGATTTGTTTTTTATTCTAGTGGAGTGGTAGGGTGCGTGGTAGTCTAGTATTTGAAGAAAGTTAGTGTTGAAGTAGGTCACAGCTTCGTGAAGTTCAAGATGGGTCAGTGGTGACCAGTCACATGCTTGCAATTCTTTAAGGAAACTATCTGGGTTAAAGAATTTTTTTGAGCGGGAAGTTTTGAGATTATGAGTAGTTGGGATATGAAGTTTTTGTCTGATTATGTAAGTGAGCATATGGTCACTGATATTGTCGGGAAGGGTTCCTGGAGTGTAATTGCTAGGGTGATATAAAGGATCCAGTCAAGAGTAGATTCTTTCCTGTTAGGTTTGTGGATTCTCGTAGGAGTGGTTATAAGTTGAGTGAATCCAAAGATATTTAAGTGGTTAGTAGGGTTTATGGAATTGCAGGTAAGCCAGTCTATGTTGAAGTCACCCAGTACAATGGTCTCCTCTGGTAGTTTGGTAGAGAGGTAATTAAGTAAGTTTTCGAGAATAGTAGTATTTTTACCAGGGGGAAGATACATACTAGGTAGATTTGGAGTTGTTTATTTGGAGTTTGGTAGACAACATTTCAGATTTGGCATCTAGAGATTAGATTTATAGAGAATGGCTATGCCTCCACCTTTTTTGGTTTTGCGGTCACATCTAAGGATACTATAACCTGGAGGGGTAATTTCCTGGTCTAGGGTAGCAGGTTTTAGCCAGGTTTCTGTAAGACATAGAATATCAAATGAGTGTAAATCCAGGAGTGCGTGCAGGTGGGAAATTTTATTGTTGATACTTCTAATATTAAGGTGGGCTATCAGAAGGGAATTAGGTGCTTTAGCTAGTATAGAATGTATAGGTAAAGTTACATTATCAAGGCTATTGTTATTGTCATTGTTGGGACCAGGGTTTGGATGAATATCCCCGTGTAAGTAGAGGAGATATTGGAGATAATGTGGGAATTTAAAGATTTTGTGGGAATTGTTAAGAATTTTTTTGATAGAGAAGTACGTCACATGAGTTGTTCTGTGATATTTTGGTAGTATATAATTTGAGGTAGAGGTGATGTTACTGTGGTTAAGGGTGAAGATGAAAGAAGATGATAAAGTTTGTTGGAAATGTTGATTTTGTTCAAGTAGAGTAAGATTTTCAAAGAAGGTGAGAGAATAAGGTATGGTCAGTGAGGCTATTGTGGTAGTTAAAATTAACATGTGTGTGAAATTAGTTGTGAGAGTTGGGGCCATGGTGGTGAGTAGATGTAGGTGAGTGTAGCTTGTGTGAGTTGGTGAGGTTGAAAAAAGATAAGGTTGTTTTAGGAGAATGAGGGAGGTTTATAATATACAAGAAATAAATTAATGGAGGTTGAAAAGGAGGTGAAATGGGAGGTAGTTAGTATAGAGGATGGTAAGGATAGGTAAGATGGGAGTAGTTCATTTTGTATTGCATTTAATGCTGTAATTTATTTTTTGACACCTTTTATTAAATTATCACTTAAGACATAGACAAACCTACATAAACAGAAAAAAAATATTATTTTTTTCTATTTACATATATTATATATCGCATATCTATTCCTTCTTTGTAACTGTCATCATTCCAACATTACATAAATTGCTGAATTCTTACCTCCCCTTAAAACTCACTTCTCCTCTTGAACACTATTCTGCATGTCCTGTTCCCACAATTTCCATGTATTTTTATGTAATCTGCTGCTTCCCTTTCCTAAAGATCCATCTTCCATTTCTTTTATCTTTTATAATGTTCACTACTTCAAATACAGCTAGTTTAGTCTTTGATTTCTGTTTTCTAGTAATTGTTTTTTGGCAGCCAGAGGAATTAACACAATAAGGCCTTATTATCTATCTCTAGGCAGTTCAGATCCTGTATCCCATTTCAAAGGAATAATTTCCTTAGTTTTATCCATTTGCTGCACCAGTATTTCTGACAGAGTAGTCTGTAAGGAATTTTTAAAATCTGCCAACTCATTACACTCCCAAAACATATGTTCTCAGTTACTTCTTTCTTCCCAATTGCAAATCCAACATTTGATATCTGCTTGAGGAAAAGTTATCTGACATCTGCTTTGGGTATAAAAATACTTATGCAAACACTTCCAAGCAACGATCCTAAACCTTCTGGACTTTGTTGCATATTTCAAAGACTGGTATATGTCCTTCCATTGTTCTCTTGTAATTTGCTTTTCCAGTTTCTCTTCCCAAATTTTTCTAACCTTCTCTGATTGGTTCCTATAGTTATCTTGCAATATTTTATATGCCATGTGTGACGTCCCAGCACTGGCCCAGTAATCAAGGAGCCTCAGTCCTCACCACTGGCAACATTGGGGAGCGTACATACTGGGAGGATGACAAGTGCACACACATTAAAGTGCAATTTCCCTTAAGAACACACAGAGATCACAGTCAGTCTGGGGCTGGTTTCACCCACTTTCTCCAGATCCCCATTAAGACTCCCACTGGCAAACTATAGGGTTGAGATCTCAGCTGAGTGTCTATGCCAAGATCTCCAGTACCCTCTCTGTCCAACCAATATTTTGTGTCCCTGCCCACGTAGCTCTCACACACACACACACACACACACACTGAGATTTGGTTTATATACAAACACACATACTCCTGGGAAAGGCTGGCACAGGTTTACTGACTATGCCCCATTCTGCCCAGACTATAAGGTAGTTCCAACTGCCACTAGCTACTCTTTATTGGCTACTTTAAGGCCCTTAACCAAGGGTGTCCAATCCTACAGTGTAATATTACTATTAATCCAAATTTTAGTTAGCCAAGGGCCAGGCTATTATGAGTAGCCTGTACAGTGTCACCAAATAGATGTATAAGTACTCTAGGAGCTTAAATATCTCAAAACAGATCAGCCACAATTAAAAGGTTTAAATAATAAAAGAACAAGACAATACTAAATAAGTAATCAGTTACATCAGAGTTCAAAATCACAGGAAATATTTAAAACATTGCAGGACAGTGTCAAATAAAGAAAACATCTAAGCTATACTTTACTATATTTTTATCTGAAAGAGTTACTATACCTAAAAACTTACTTACAGAACAACAAGCAGGCAGAAGTGATAAGTGGACGTTCTTGCTGGGTCAAAGACAAAATACAAAATGCCTTCTGTCTCTCTCCTCTCAGAGAGTTCTTAAGTTAATGTCAAATGTTACTTCTGGGTTAGCTTGTATGACATCAGTTTTTGTCACCTGACTTTAGTTCCCAAGGTAAATCCCCCATTGTCAGAAACGACCAGCATTGTAGCATCTCCCTGCGAAAAATACATATCTCAGATTTTTGCGACTGCTGGAAGACATAAAACAAAACACTTACAAAACAATGCAGAAGGCACCCTAGTTCTAGACATCCTATCTCCTTGCTGCATTGAAACTAACTTTTATAGCACAATCATAAAACAATTTAATTTCGACTGTTTTCTTGAAGTTTTGCAAGTTAACCCTCTATGTTCTAGTTCCCACTGTTAAAACATACACATGTACAATAGTTTATATACATTTCTGCTCTAATTCAGCAGGGCACGATGTGGTCACACATCCAGGATCAGCCCTGTACAAACCCTGTTCAATCCATACTTTTGTGCTAGTAGTTTAATATACATATAACGTACAGTTCTAATACTTTTGTAAGACAAGTATAATGACATATGATTATTTACAAAATTCCAGATAGCTAGGCTAACAATATTTCTGTCACACTTCTATATAAATCATATTAATAATTCACAAATGAGATGTAATTGCTTACAAAAGTCCAGATAGCTGGGCTGGCAGTATTTCATGTGATGTTATGAGGTAGTGCTGTCTGTCCCAGGGAGAGTAGGGTAGTACATGTGTACATATGCCACCATAGCTAGCTGGTGTTTTGTAAATAATTTTATCATCTGACTAGCACACTGATTTGTACAGATGTTTGAGTTAAAATATATTTGTAAAGTTACTTGTGTTAAAAATGCATCAACAGTCAGGTCTGCTGGACAGAAAGAATGTATGTATGGATATTAGGTTGTATTGTTGTAACTGATCAAATGTGTATGTTTATCAGAGAACCCTGGAAGGGTGGAAAGTTTATAATTGTGTTATAGCTTTCAGATGCTGCAACATATTTTAGCAAAGCTGTGTGTGTGTACTGTACCAGAGGTGATGTCCTCCTCTAACCAGCATCTGGTTTCGTTGGAACCCTCGCAGCAGCACTTTGGAACCTGACAGGAAAGATTTCTGACAGGATGTGTATCACACATCCACACAGAGAGAGACATAATTTGGCTTTTGATGTGGTAAGACACACAGCACACATCAGCTTGTCTTGCTTTAGTAAGTAGTCGGGGAACAGTAATTCTTTAGTTAGTCAGGACATTTAGTGAGAATATTTTAGTATTGTTTTCTGCATCTGTGAGAAACTATCTAACTGTGTTATTTTTTTTATATCTCTGTGATTGAAACTCTGTTGTTTATTGTATCCAGTATTCTCCTGTTTTCTGTTTTATTATTTATCATTACATATTTTAATACCTTTCATTGTGGCTGGTCCTTTAGAGAATACTTTTAACATCTTGAGTGTACTTCTGCTTGTTTTAGTGACATTGTGGCCCCTTCTGAAAAACTTGCTGCTTTGGTCATACCCTACCATTTGTATTAGTATTAATTTTACACAGTATAATTGGGTACCCTTTGTAAGAGCCTTAGGGTAGCTGATTGGTGGCAGCGTGAGTACCTCAGAGTCTGTGCAGAAAGGGGCTCAGCAAATAAATCTGCGCCAGCTTTTCTCAGGCGTGTATGTGTGTGTGAAACTCAAATATCCAAGTGTGTGTGGGTCAGCTACTGGGAAAAGGGACACAGAGCTCCAAAGTGGTTAGTGTGGAGTTTTTTGTGGGTCTGGAGAGAAAAAGAGAGGCCAGCCCTGGGTCTAGAGTGTGTGCCCTGTTTGCTGTTAAGGGAAATTTGTGCTTGGTGCAGGGACCTGCATATGGAAGTACTGTGTGAATCCATCTTTGCTGTTAGTGACCGACCCTCACTGGAGTTGGTGAGGAATGAGTCTCTTTGATTGCTGGGCTGGAGTAGTGACCCGATGTTCATCGTGCATACAGCTGCAGTCATCACACTTTTGTTATACTGCCGTCAGGCGGGTCTTCGGTCGGCCGAATTCCAAAGTCTAGGTTCGGCGTCGGTTGTCGTCGCTTCTTCCCTGACGTCAGTGCGGCAGGGGTATAAAAGAGGCAGCCGACGCCATTTTTTTCAGTCTTTCTTGCCGCGCGGTGCTCGAAGCAGAAGCAGTTCACAAGTGCCAGTCGGCCAGCTCCTGAGATTTACAAACAGTATTTCAGCCGAAGTCTTCTTTAAAGCTAAGTACCCCGTTGGGGAAACTTTTCTTGCCTCAGACCGATGTCAGACAAAGTTAATAATTGCATTTCTTGTGGGAAGCAAATACCGCATAAGGATTTTCACTCTTTCTGTATACCTTGCTTAGTGCCAGACCACGTCGTCTCGGCCTGCCGTTTTTGTGCTAGGTTTAACAAGCGCACTATTAAGCGCCGGGCGGAGTTCGCCCTTCATTATTTTGGCAAAAAATTTAATTATATCATGTCGTCGGATACTCCAACGCCAGTTTTAGGCAAAAGACACAAAGATAAGGACCGACATCCGAGGTCTGCAACGAGTACTAAGACCATGCTTAGGCCGACTACCTCTTCTCCGGTTCTCAGCGAGGCACCTACACAGCCCCTGACTACCGATGAAACTATTTCACCGGTGACTTTAGTACCCGAGGTTGCAGGTTCCTAGGTCTCCATTCCCACTGCAGATACCGACGCCACTCTTGGCGGGGAAACCGAAAATTTAGCGAGGCCTGACATTTCTGAAGGCGTCTTCAGGCCTACCACCTTCTCTATTAAATCCTTCACTAAATCTAAAGCTACAATGAAAACTAAAAAACAGGGTCCTCAGACCTCCTCTCAAGGCCCCATGCCTAAAAAACAGATGCTTAAAATGGCTGAGGATTTGATAACTCTCATCAGGGGTTCACAACCCCCCTCAGACAAAAGACCCAGGTTGAAGGAAGACTACCCTTCCTCAGACCAGGCTTCTATTACCTCAGACCATTCTGAGGACCAGGATTACGCCTATTCCCCTTTTGAAGACTCTGATGCTGAGGAGTCTATTCCCTCGGTCTCCCCCCCCCCCCCCTGAGGACTACTCTTTTGGGGAAACCCTGCATAGATTGAGAGCGCACTTCCACTGGGAAGGCCAAGATTACTCAGATTCCAAGAAAAGGCTCAGGGAATTTCTACTACTCCCCCAGCATAGGCCCCTGGCTATCCCTCCTGTTTTAGATATTTTGGATGATGTGTACGCAGAAGCCAGTCTTAATCCAGACTCTCTACCTCCAGCCCCTGCTAAATCAGACAGATATTACCGGGTCCCTGATTCTCACCAGTTCCTTTATAAAAGCCATACTGCTGACCCAGAAACAATTTCACAGGGTCCCAAGGGGATTAAGGCCTCTACTGCTAAAAACCCTTTACCTTCAGAGCGAGATTCCAGAGCATTAGAAAGGTGGGGGGGGAAAGGTGTATACATCAGCCACTTTAACCATGAGGGCATTAAACTGTCAATTTCATATGTTAAAGTACCAACAGTTCTTGTTATCTCAGCTGAAAAGTAAAATGTCACAAACAGAAAAACCAGATTTGAAAGAGTTGCAGGATTTGTTGCATGGAGCAGAGCAAGTGGGAAAACATACCTTGCAGTGTGGTTTTGATGCTTTAGAGACCTCATGTAGAACTGCTGTCACGGGGTCTGTCATACGTAGACATGCTTGGCTCAAAGAGCAAACCTTACCAGATCATGTCAAAGCCAAGTTATTAGATGCACCACTTCAAAAAGATGTATTGTTCGGTGTTAAAGCTGAGGAGGTACTAAAGAAAATGGAGGAAAAAGTGAAATCTATGCAAACAGTTAAAGATTTCTTGCAGGTGCAACCTCCACGCTTCAGCAGAAACTGGCCTTCAAAAAATTGGTCCTTTCCAGCCATGGACAGACCCCAAAGGGACAGATACAGACACCCAAGGTGTAGAGGACAACCTCAAGGATCTTACAGAGCTAGACAGTGGCAAGCACCAACTCCAAGAGGTGGAGAAGATAGACCACAGTCATTTAGAAAATGCACAATATGACTCCCCCCTATGCCTGCCAAACAAAGCTATAATGGCAGCACCTTTGGGCGGAAAACTGGCCTTATTTTCAAAAAACTGGCACATTGTTACAAAAGACAAATGGATTCTGGATATTATAGACAGAGGCTACAGGTTCCACTTTCACACCCTTCCAAAAATGAGAGGCATGCCAAACCTGCCACAAAATCAAAGGGCAGAGGCACAAAGACAAATTTCCGCTCTCATGGATATGAAAGCCATTCAAGAGGTACCTGCAAAAGAACAAGGTCAAGGTTTTTACTCAAGACTATTTCTGGTACCAAGGAAGGACAAAAATTGGAGACCCATCTTAGACCTATCTATTCTAAACACATATCTAGAGGTACCAAAATTCAAGATGCTCACATTACAGCAGCTTCTTCCCATGCTGGGCAAGGAGTCTTGGCTGGTAACGTTGGACCTCAAGGAGGCATACCTGCATGTCCCTATCAGACAAGATTGCAGAAGATGCCTCAGATTTCTTGCAGGTTCAACCCATTACCAATTCTCTGCATTGCCCTTTGGCTTATCTACTGCGCCCAGAGTGTTTACTTTTTTTTGGCAACGTGATTGTCAAAGGAGAGATTGCTATCTACTTGGGTCCCCAAGTCCCTAATTACTTCTTCTGTACTTAATGGATTACCACCTATGTGGTAATTTGTGGGCACTTTGTTTTGGCATCAGTAATTGCCTTCTGCAGACAACAAGGAATACAAATCTACCCATATCTGGATGACTGCCTGATCCAAGCGGACAGCAAGGACATTCTATTGCAGCATCTGGCGTTTGTAATAAAACTATTAAACTACCTGGGTTACACAGTGAACAAAAAGAAATCAAAACTAATACCTTCTCAACAGATAATTTTCCTGGGTGCCAGCTTAAATACAACAACACAGATGGCCTACCTCACGCCAGACAAACAAGGGCAACTGTTTCAATACTTCAACAAAATGGCAACTTTAACCAGACTAACTGCAAGGAAAGTCCTGCAGGCTCTGGGGTTCATGGCGTCTTGCATCCTACTAATACCATGTGCAAAGCTGCATATGAGGAAACTACAATGTCAATGGTACCTAAAAAAACTTATGGTCTCAACACAGCCACAGCTTGGAAACAATTATACCACTCATTCCATGCCTTCAAAAGGAATTTTTGTGGTGGGCTCAAGCAAGTTGGGAGGGTGGCCTAATGGTTAAGGTGTTTGCCTTACAAACACAAGGTGTAGGGTTTGAGTCTCACAAGGGTTAATTGGCTAGGCTTAAAATGGCTCGCAAGGGCAGTTAGCTTAGTACTAATCTATGAACCTATGCCAAAGAAACACAGGTCTCCCTTTCTGTTTACCTCAAGCAACTCAAATCATCACAACAGACGCCTCAGACTATGCCTGGGGAGCACACATGGCAGAACAGTGCATTCAGGGAAAATGGTCCCAAAAAGTGAAGCACCTACACATCAACCAAAAGGAGATGCTAGCCGTGCAAAATGCTCTTATGACCTTCAAAGACTTACTGCATCCAGGCCAGCTATTAATAAGGACAGACAACACAGTCATGTGGTACATAAACAAACATGGGGGGACTCATTCATACCCCCTGTGCAGGCAAGCTATGACCCTGTGGAACACAGCACTGGAATTACAAATTCAACTACAGGCACAATTCCTGCCAGGGAAGGAAAACACACTGGCAGACAACTTAAGCAGAAATATGACAGACCCACATGAATGGAAGTTGCACCCTCAAGTCTTCTCATAGATAACTCAGGCATGGGGACAGCCAGAGAAATTACCAGTTGGAGAAATTCTGTTCAAGGACCTATCATCCACAGGCCTGGAAAGTGGATGCACTCTCTTTCAATTGGACAAAATTGACAGTCTATGCCTTCCCGCCTCTACCTCTGCAGTCTATGCCTTCCCGCCTCTACCTCTGCTGACCAAAGTTCTATTAAAAACCAGAGCAGAGAGGCCACAAATGATTCTCATTGCTCCAGACTGGCCACAACAACACTGGTATCCCCTCCTAAAGAGCCTGTCACACTCACCACCATGGATCCTACCTCTAGTACCTCTTCTGTTGTCCCAGCACAACTACAAAACCCTTCACAGCCAGCTCAAAACCTTAAATCTAGCTGCATGGAGAATACCTTAATTTCCCAACAGACTCTCCTCTCCAAGGTGGTGCAGGATGTTATCTTGGAGGCCAGGAGACCCTCTACTAGAAGAACCTACTCCGCCAAATGGAAACGATTTTGTTCCTGGAATCAAGAAAAGGGCCAGAATCCTTGGGTAATAAATATACCTCAAATTTTACAGTACCTAGCTGAGATGTTAAACAGTGGCCTTTCCTTCTCCTCCATCAAGATCCACGCATCAGCCATTTCAGCACAATACAGATCCTCCTTTATTCTCACATCCTCTATTAAGGCAGTTCCTCAGAGGGGCAAAAAATATAAAACCCTCACGGAAACCACCAGCCCCAGCTTGGGACCTCAACTTCGTATTGGAAAAGCTGACCCTGCCTCCTTTTGAGCCGGCTTCTTCAACAGAGCTACAATACTTGTCGTGAAAAACAGCCTTCCTTCTGGCACGCAGGGTTTCGGAGCTACAGGCCCTCATGGCTGTGCAACCATTCATCATTTTCCATCAGGACAGGGTTTCCTTACGAACCAACCCTACCTTCATGCCAAAGGTAGTATCCAGTGTAGCTCTGAATCAGACTATTCATTTACCTACCTTTTATCCAAATCCACAGAACAAAGGAGAGAGGCTGCTACATTCCTTGGACATTCACAGGCAACTTCGTTATTACTTGGACAGAACAAAGTCATTCAGGAAATCTGAGCAGCTCTTTGTGTCCTATGCTACAGGTGCTCAAGGAAAGGCTATTTCCAAACAGACTATTTCAAAATGGATAGCCCACTGCATACGCTTTTGTTATTCATTTCATAGAAAATCAGTGCCTGTATACATCAGATCCCACTCCACCAGGGCTACAGCTACCTCTGCAGCTTTCCTCAGGGGGGTCCCTACCAAGGACATTTTGGAAGCAGCTACCTGGAGTTCAGTGCACACTTTCTCCAAGCACTACCACCTTCCACTATACTCAAAATCTAGAGCGGGCTTTGCCACAGCAGTCCTGCAGGGCATCCTAGCCCCTCCTAATTCCACTTAGTACCTGCCACCCTTACTTAGCTTTGGGATTCTACCCAAGTGTGATGACTGCAGCTGTATGCACGATGAACATAGTACAGTTTTGTACCTACCATAAATGTAGATGTTAGAGTGCTCATACAGCTGCAGTCCAGGTTACCCTCCCTCCTTCCCCTCTTAGGACAGGGCTTATGACAAACACCTTTAACATACAACCTCTTTGGGGTATTCCTTTATGGTGTATTTGCTTGCAACTACTGTTTTGATTTATCTACTTTGTATGTTTGCATAATATGTTTTGCCTTCCTTTCTGGGGGCACATGACATCTGGGGCAAGAAAAACTGAAGAAAATGGCGTCGGCTGCCTCTTTTATACCCCTGCCGAACTGACGTCAGGGAAGAAGCGATGACAACCGACGCCGGACCTAGACTTTGGAATTCGGCCGACCGAGGACCCGCCTGACGGCAGGATAACCCAAGTGTGATGACTGCAGCTGTATGAGCACTCGAACATCTACATTTATGGTAGGTACAAAACTGTACTTTACATGCCCTACTAATTATCCTTTTTTTTTTAATAGCAGCTTCTGTTCTAGATTCAAGTAAAAACTCTACCTGAGTAGGTCTTTCACTTAGGACTCCCTTATCCCTTTCACTTTGCCTATACTCAGGATAGGAAAGGCAGTCTATAGCTTGCAGTCCAAATGTCTTCTTGCCCTGTTCTCATTCTATTACCTTTTCTCCTGCAGTTATTTGTTCCCAATACACTGGATCCTTTGCCAGTTTTCTCCAGTAAATTTCAGCCCCTTTTAGCCAATTCCTGAACCACTAATTGCATTGATCCCTTTCAGCAAAATCTTCTTCTCCAGTCTTGTTTTGGCTTATTTCTTAGTGTACTTTCTGCTGCTTTATGAATATAGTATATATTTTCTCCCTTCCAAGTCTTTTGGGTTTCTAATACCATGACGGAATTGGATCCCTTTCCTAAGTCAAAGTACGATTAAAATTTGTAAAGTAGTATTGTTTCAATCTCTGATGTTAGCCAGAAGTGCTCTTCGCAGCATCCACAGTGTGCCCAGTAATGACTCCTTCTGCAGTTCGTATGGAGTTGCATGTATTGGTCAAATCTCCCTTTCTTTCCCATGTTCATATTTCTTTTTTATACCTTTCAAAAATCTCTAGGTTTTGTTGTTTATATGTTCACACTTCCTCATATACTCTCTTTCCAAACAGATCAAAGTTTATTGGTCTATATACTGTTTTTCACAAATGTATTAATGAACACGATTTTTTATTTGAAACTTCTGACATTTTTTCTTGTGGAAGCATTTTTCTTTTCTGTAATTTCTCACTTAATCTTTTTGTATAGCTTGTGTCTGGAAATTCTGGGCTTTTTGCATAATAGTAACAGTTGTTGTTGTTGTTGTGTCTTTTGGCTTTTCCCGGTTAGGGGTTGCCACAACGGAACTCTGGTCCGCTAATGATTGGTAGTTGATTTTTACATGCCGAGTTACCAGCCCTGATGCATAACCTTCAACGAAGGTACGCCCATTCACACAATAGTAACCGCATGTATTTTCTTTCTTATCCTCAATAGTCCACTGTGTCGTCTTTATGGCTGTTATTTGGCCTATTAGTTTGTGTGATTTTTGTGGACTGCTGCCTCCATTTACAACATGAGGGCCATCCTCCCCCCTGTGCCAGGCCTGGCCTGGCCCAGTCCCATTGTAGGAATGTTTCCATATTTTGAGGATTCTACACTGTCATTTTTTCCAGTCCTGGCACAAGCGTGCCTGCCAGGATTGGGCACTTTTTTTATCATGGGTCTTGTGTACCCAGCTGTCTTTTTAATTTTTGACCTACATCTGTTCACGATGTATGCTATATAAAATACAGTCTATATATCAATGTCGTCTTGGTGAGATTTTGTGAAAAACAGAGTCCACCTCATGAAAGTACTCACCAGGACTTGAGGATGAGTTCAATTTCAGCAATACTACTCTCCTTTGCTTCTCAAAAATAATCCACTTTGTGATCACACTGAGGCCAGCATACAACCAAAAAGACTTTATTCAGCTAACACAACAATTCAAAGTCAGACTCTTAGTCCAAAAGTAAAATCTGGTAAGTACTTTCATCCATCTAGCTACAGGGCTTCATCAAAACCACAGTCAATCCCTTCAGTACATTTAAATACTATTCACATTCAACTAATTAATTCATTAATCATCTTGTAAACAAATTAAATAATAGAATGTTCTTAAAGCAGTAGCTAAAATATGTTGAAACTCAAACTGGTGGCTTCGTACACATAAACAGTTTTCAACGTATAAATTATAAATACATAAAAACCTATTTCACAACTCTTTGCAAGATTAAAGCTCTAAAAACCGGGATAAATGACAAATGTTCATTCATACCTGGTGGACTTGTGGCATTTAGTCTCATTTGCCATCCCAAGTCACATTTCCCAGTTTTATTTTCCCAGTTACCTCCCCATAAAATCTTTAACAATAACTTCTAAAATACCGAAACTGTACCTAGTGTAATTGTAACAAGACAGTGTCTGCTTGTATAAAACATTATTGATATTTTTTGTCTCTATAGCATAAACATGTTCATAAATGCGCTTGTGAAAAATTCTCTCAGTTTTATCAATGTAAAATCCGTTACAGCCCTGACAAATACATGTACAAGCCCCTTAGTACCACAATTACCTCCTGCTAAGCCCACTTTTTGCAGGGGGTCACCTATGAAGAGATGCCTCTGCATCATAACATAGGAACAATAATTACAGGATCCACATCTCATGATACCCTTCTCACTTTGATTATTGGAGAAAGGGTGTTCTAAAAGAAACTTCATATTGTGCCCCATCTTGTAAACAAATGAAGGCGTACTACCCAGACTCCTGTTAATATTACTATTTCCTTCTAGTATTACCCAATTATTACTCACTATATTCCATACCTTTTGTCCAAAGGGACCAGAAAATGTAACCATGGAGTGGGAAAATTGATGGTTACTCTCATGGGAAGTGTTACTATCCATCACTTGACCATTCCCTAAAAGGGGATATACTTAGTCCCCCACCCATTTAAAATCTCCATTCCTAATTCTCAAACCCATTCCTCAGGGTAACCCCTTGCCACAAACATTTGTATAAGGTTCCTTAACTCTCTCTCACTCCATCAGTGTGGAACACATTCTCGCACCCCGTATCATTTGCCCTCTAACAATATTCCTTTTTACATACTGGGGGTGATTACTATTATATAGTCTGAATAATGTCTTTGTGATCACACTGAGGCCAGCATACATCCAAAAGTGGATTATTTTTGAGTACTCTCCTTTGCTTGCTGACTTATCTATCCATTTGGACTGTTAATAATACAATATATGTTCTGTATGACTGCTGTTATTCTCCTTAAGGATCTGCATCCAAAATCCCACAATCCCTTCATTTCTTGACCCCACTTCATCATCATCATTCCTTTCCAGATTGACTTATAGCTTTCTGCTTGTGTTATGTATATGAACCTTAAATAGCTCTAAAATATCCATTCAAACCAGGTAATCATAAATTACCTTATTCTGTTGGAAGGATCAGTTTATCCCACTTGACCCTTTTCTTCTTCCCTCCCAGATAAATCACTTCAGCTCTTTATTATTGTCCATAATTTCTCAACTGGTTGATAAAAACACATACCTGACCTGTATATAAAGCTAAAGGGACTAAAGATATTTTCACTGCTTGTGTCTTACTATCCACATCCATAAATGAGCTTCCAGTTTCTCAGTTATCATATCATCTTTTGTTTAGTCTCTTCCCTCATATCCTTAGCTGCCATAACAGAATCCTTTTTAATCCATATTTCTAAATACTTCATTTTATCATGCCCACATAAATATGGGTATTGCTGAACCGATTCATATGTGGGTACATAGTTTGCAGCTGTAACCTTTGTTGAATCTTCATTAATTTTATATATATAAAAAAATTGGAACTGTCTCAAAATCTACCACAACATAGATATCCTTTTCTGGTTTTATCAGGTACAAAATAATATAATTTGCAAATAAAGCCAAATTTTCTTGATTACCATACCATTATATCCTTAAATTTCCGAGTCGCTTATTATTTTTTTTCACAGTGTCTCTAAATGTAAAGCAAATAATGGCAAAGAGGACACCCCTGCCTGGTTCCTGTGTCAGACGTAACTTGCCAGAGAAGAATTATTCCACTTTAATTTTTGCCTCCAAGTCCCTTGTGTATCCTCCTCATTATTGTGTCCGGGCAAAACATACCCATGGTCAGTGCAAAAGACAAAACTTCACTTTTTTGCCCAAATAAAAGCTTATTCTTGTAGCATTTGAGTTGTTTATGCTAATTCATATAACATGTAGGTGTTTCAGATGTAAAATAACTGGTTTATGTAACTATTAAAGAAAACTTTGGAAATATTTTTGTCTGAAAATCTCAGGACATTTGCTATTTTTAAGTTTTTTTTTTTTTGCAGGGACTGCCCAATGAGGGACAGTCCCTCGCAAAGAGGGACAGGTGGTAACCCTGAGCACATCACCTCTCATTACCTTCATAAGTACAACTTCAGTACAGAGAACATTGAACTAGTTTACTTCATGCGCATTTTTAAATCCGTTTTTAGGTAACTATGCTCAGAAACATATTTTAGTTTTCCCTTTTTTTAATTAACGCTTAAACCTTCGAAACAAGGGTTGCATTTCTCCTAACTGCAGTTAGTTAACAGAATGAGACATCTTCTCTGCTCTCTTTATCGTTTGTCACTTCCTGTTCTCGAGCACCCTTTAATAAACGACAGGCTGGATAATTTTTCGTGGACACATCAGCAGAGTGTGTGTGTGTGTGTATAGTATTACAAATTGCCAATTGTGAAAAAAAAAAAGTAACCCTGCTGCGTACAAATTTATCTGTCTTTCCCCCTGTATGTGGCAGTTTTTCCCGTATTGAAAAGTTACCAGTGCCACTGGTTACTCTCATTCTTTTGCATGTGGTACCCACCGTTGGAATAACAAATTCACTTAGTGGACTGGAGTGTGGATTTTCACTTCGTTTGGATTTCTGTACAAAGAGTATACCTCGAGTTATACTGAGATGATCTTAAAGAAGTTAGTGCATATTCCATGATACACTTTTTGATTTTTCTGAACCTTAACAGGACTCTGTGGTATGCATTCAAACACCGGGCTTCTTTCACTACCCAAGGCAGTAAAATATGTGGAAAACAGCTTACATAAAACAATTATACTAACTGAACCATGGAATGGCGTTCGAAGCTGCAGAGCCACAGGAAAATAAATTATTGGTTATCTATGTATTTCTTGGACATTTCAAGGCTGGTAAGATGTTAAGACTCTATCTATTAGTTAATTAGTGGGTAATTAATTTGTACATTCCAAGAGACATACAACTGCAGAGTTAACATAAATACACAACCAGTGTCTATTTCAACTAATTTAAGTGATGACTGTGTGTGTGTGTGTGTGTGTATGTAGACAGAGAAACAGAGAGGGACTGTGACAACCACAAATCCAACTCTAAAACTCTTAACACTTTCTTACCCTGAAACTACAATAAACATTCACTGACTAGTAACCATCTGCGTTTAGACTAATCCACCACAAAAAAATGTACAGGGTATTTTGGAATTGATTGGTTCTTTAGGAACTATCAAACCTACTAGAGTCCATTCGCGATTCTACCCTCGTTAGTTGAAATTAACAAATAGCTTCTCATTGTACGACAAACCTGTACATCAAAAAAGTCATAGTTTTCAGCATATTTTCATTTTATTTCATACTTTTGCACTATACCCCATAATTTTTTTTTCAGTTTATTTACTGAGTACTTCAATCAGTCGATCATGCCAGAAAATAATCATACCTATTCTTCAGGAAATGCATCGCATGTTGATGCAAAACTTGATCTATTAGGTTTCTAAGAAAACTAGAGCAAATCATCCCTCAGTTTGCACTTCTGTACTTTGGCATTGTCTAGAATTCTTTTAGCAAGGTTGAAAACTATGTATACATGACAATGTTACAAACGTGGGTTGGTTTACAATGGGGAGGGGTTAAAAGAACTAAGACAGTGAATGCAGCAAATCATTGTTTCCAAACTCATAGTTGTGGGATACTCCGAATACATTCTACAAATTGAAATGTAGGCTTGTTTTAAAAAATAAATGTGTGCGTACCTGTAGTGGCTAATCCTCTGCTTTGGATTGAGATACGACAGATTTAAACAGTGTATGTGCGATTATTTTTTGCCATTGTAATGACCAATGTGAAAAGTTATTTTTTATATTAATAGCCATGGTTGTATGACCCATATTGCATTATATTTGCTTTTTGCAGGTGGGAGTATGTCCTTAATTTTATACACACTTTCGCCTGCAGGATTTTAGTACTGTTAATGCATGATTTAACTATAATAAAAGGTTATTATTGTTCATACTAGTAAAGTACATTTTTAAGAGAACATACCAATGCAATAATGTTTCTAGTCTATTTGGTGATTTGTTTATTTGGTTATATTATTTTGGGTAGTTGTCATGGAGCAATCGCTAAGCAGCTGTAAGTTGTTTTCCACTACAACGGATGCTGTTGCCCATTAAAGTCTATGCTGGCTTTCATTACGGCTGTGCCCATACCTCTCAGTCTCTCAGATCAAGAAATCTGGACAAAGCCAAAAATAATAGTGGGACAAAGGCCTAAACATAGGGACAGATTGCTCTTGTAAACTCAGATAGTTGCTAGAATAATAGCTTTTGTATTATTATGTATTTTCTGAAGGATATGAAGTCTGAAATTCAGATGTCTGCCATTATTTATTATTATTTAGTGACATCACTCTTCATGTTGATATCCCAGAATTCTACAAGAGTGGGTGGGGTTACATGATTATGCATGCTAATTTTATATTAACCAGCATCCCAAATTTTGGCCAGTTGTACCTGCTTTTCATGGGCCTTTGTCTAGATTTTTGATGTTTCCAGGTTGAGTGGTATGGTTACAGTCACCACAACCTTCTTCCAGTATGATGTGCTTTCCCTCCTTTTGAAACAGTTACAATCTTCTAGATCTTTATCACTTTCTTCCCTCCTAGTTTCCAGACTTCCACATGAATACCATCTATTCCTGGAACTTTCCTGCAGATAAGAAAAATGGTGATGCATAACTAATCTCCTCCTAGCTTAACTGTTAATTGTTGAGCCTCATTAAGAGACTTCCAAGATGGCTGCACTTTGAGTAAGCTTAATTTCAGCTCTCCCAGTGTAAAACAGAAACTCAGAAGAGATAGCTAGTAAACTTGTAGTTTTGGGTAAATTCCAGGAGCTGACTAGTAAGTGCACAGCCTGGATGCCAGCAAAAAAGAAATTATGATAACCTGATAGAAAATCAGTCCCAAAAGATGAGGAAAAAAAAAAACAGACTGGGAAGAATTCTGAAGATGTTCAGCTAAAAGCAGTGCAAGCTCCAGCTTTTTTTCAGGACATGACTTCAAGTAACCTACAGGAAAAAATAAGTCGGATGTACTCAGAACTGATTGAAATAAATGAAGCACTGAAAGAGTATATCAACTCAAATAACAAAAGGCTGGTAAATGGAGGAAGCTTTAAAAAGATATTCAAATGAGGTGATAAAACTGCAAAAATCAGAGGTTGAAATGAAGAAAAGGCTGGCTTAATATGAGACTGCTCAAGAAGAGATGTTTCAAAAAAAATTATAGAGTTAGAGGACAGAACACACAGGGAAAACCTGAGATTTTCCGCTGTACCAGAAAAGCTAGAAGAAAAAAACTGTATAAATTTTATGAAAGCACAAATAAGCAGCTGAATTGGTATTCTGCAGCAGGAGTTGTTAATTAAAAGGGCACATTGTGTTTATGCGCCAAACCTGGCCATGAAAAATCAACCTAGACCTTTAATAGTAAAGATGCAATTCCACAAGCAGAAGGGGTTGATTCTAACAAAACTGCAGCATAAGGGCAAAGTACAAAAGTGGGAGACAGTAGAGTGTTTGTCGAAAATGATTACTCACTGTACACCAGGCAGGTTTATTCCACTAATCAGGGAATGTTGAGAGCCAGGCATGAGATTCAAGCTGCTATACCCAGCCATTTTCAGAATATTCCTTCCTGGAGGAACAAAATTGCTTTTTGATGCAGAGCATGCTAAGGAGAAAATACAACAGTTTGTCTAACAAAAAGTGAGTTATGAAACAGAAGGAGAGTCTGCTTCTTGCTCTTCTGGTAATAAAGATCACAGTGAGCCTGTGTCAGTGAAACCTTTTCCAATATTTCAATGGAAAATTCTTGAGAGAGAGAAAAAAATCACAGTAGTTGACTAGAAGAGCCAGGAGTATGTTGGAAATGAAGCAGAAAGATGGAGATCAACAGAAATAAAAGTAGCAACTCAGAAATTAGCAAGTAAATGGATTACAAAGCAGTTTGTGAAACATGACAGAACAAGAAAACCTGGAAATATAGGACTTTTGACTTTGTTAAACATCTAGGAACAGTTTGTGAAACATGACAGAACAAGAAAACCTGGAAATATAGGACTTTTGACTTTGTTGAACATCTAGGAGATTCTAAAGCATATGCCCTACTTCATGCCATTTGGAAGAACATTTTGGGAGAGAGGAAGGAAAGAGTTAACTGTAAGTAAAACATTTTATTAATAAAGTTTTTATAATGCATGATGTAATTTGCATGCTATATAGTAGTTTTCGTAGTTATTTTTGAGTGTAGTGGGGATACTAAAGTACATAGGTGCCCCTTTTTTCCTTTCTCCTTGTTCAGTTTTAAGAAATGCAGGCACTGCAATGTAAAAAAGAAGAAATGTCTGGTCAAAAGAGCAGAATACAAGAAAAACTGATGTCCTTTTTTCAGTCTTGTAGAGGGGAATGACTGGATTCAGGTCATTGGCTTGAACTAGTAACACATTTTAAGAGAAAGCACATACTTAAAATTGAACATTGCTTGCAAATAAATGAGTTCTTGTAGAAGCAACTCAGTATCTGGTTCTCATGTCTCCATGGAGACAATCTGGTAAAGAGCAAGAAAAACAGAATACTTATTTCTTTCAATGGCTAAGAGGTAATGTTTTCTGAAAGCAGTCAAGTGATGTCCTTCATGGATGCATCTGCAGTCATAACAACTGGGTTGTCCTGTCGTCAGGCAGCCCTTCAGTCGGCCGGATTCCAAAGTCCGGGTCCGGCTTCGGCTGATGTCGCACTTCACCCGACGTCATCTCTGTTGGTCTTCGGGTATAAAGGCATCAGCCGACGCCATTTTCCGCCGTCTTTCTTGCCGCGTGGCGCCCGAAGCAGAAGCTGTTCGCAAGTGCCGGTCGGTCGGATCCAGAGATTACTTCTACCGAATACTACTTCGAAGACTTCTAAAGCTAAGTACCCCGTTGGGGACTCTTTCTTGCCTCAGCCGATGTCAGAAAAAGTTAATAATTGTTTAACCTGTGGGAAACAAATACCTCATAAAGATTTCCACTCTTATTGTCTGCCTTGTTTAGGCCCAGCCCACGACGTAGCAGCCTGTTCGGCCTGTGCTTCTTTCAACCGACGAACGCTTAGGCGTCGGTCGGAGTTTGCAGAACAGTTTTTCGGTTCTGATTTTGCGTACATTATGCCGTCGGATCCTCCGACTACCCAATCTGCCAAAAAACGCAAAGATAAAGACCGACACTCGCGGTCCGCGGTTTCGGCCGAAACCATGGTTAAGCAAACCGCGAGTGTCTCGGTTTCGGCCGAAACCGAGAAAACTGATCAAAGTACAGCTGAATCTATCTCTACAACTGAGGCCCCTGCTACTACTCTTGAATCGGCCTCAGAAATTTTATCCACTACGGTGGTTGCCACCGACTTATCAGACACCATTCCCTTGGATGTCTCTACCCCAGCACGTGGTGCTGCTAGGCCTCCAGCAGCCATGTCCATTAAGGCCTTCGCCAGGGCTAAAGCAGCTAAGACTACTAAAGCAGTGCCTGTTAAACCCCCCACAACCAGGCCCTCTTCTAGTTCTCAAATGCTTACTTTGGCAGAAGATTTAATTTCATTAATTAGAGGATCTCAATCTCACCCAGATAGGGCCTCTCAGCCCCCAGAGAAGAGACCTAGGGCAGAGCCCCCTGAGCCAGTGTCCTCTGATGATTCTGCTGATGAATCAGACATAACTGACCAGCCAGAGGCTCCTTTCTCCAATTTTGAAGATTCTGATGCTGAAGAATCCATTCCAGCTGCTTCCCCACCAGAAGAATTCTCCTTTGGGGAAACCTTACATGCCATGCGAGAGCAGTTCCAATGGCAGCAACAGGATTTTTCAGACTCCAGAAAAAGACTTAGGACTTTTCTGCACCTTCCACAGCACAGGCCCTTACTATACCTCCTGTTTTCTGTGGTGGATGATGCTTTCAATGATGTCTGCTCCGCTCCAGATTCTTTACCCCCAGCCCCTGCCAAACCAGACAGATTTTACAGGGTGCCAGATACTCATCACCACCTTTACAAGGCCCCTCTTGCAGACCCCGAAACTATATCCCAGGGTCCCAAGGCAGTAGCCGCGACCATAGCTAAAACCCTATTCCTTCTGAAAGGGAAGCAAGGTCTTTAGACAGATGGGGCTAAAAGGTTTACACTTCAGCTACTCTCTCAGCTAGAGCTTTGAACTGTCAGTTTCACATGATACAATACCAAGAGTTTATGCTTGATCAGTTAACTAAAAAGCTAACCACTGATGAATCTCTTGATAAGAAATATGTATTAGAAATGGTAAATAACATACAACAGGTTAGTAACCATTCCTTAAAATGTGGCTATGATGCACTGGAGGCTTCATTTAGATCAGCCATGACTGGCACAGTGATAAGAAGGCATGCATGGCTAAAGGAGCAAGCCTTACCGGATCATGTTAAAGCTAAGTTGCTAGATGCTCCTATGGATAAGACAAGTTTGTTTGGTACACCTGCCCAGCAGGTTATGAAGAAAATGGAAGAAAAGGCAAAATCTGTTCAAACGGTTAAAGATTTCTTGCAGGTTCAACCCCAAGGTTTAGCAGGAACTGGCCTGCCAAAAATTGGTCCTTTCCTGACTCCACAAGATCTCAAAGGGGCAGGAATAGACGTTCCAGAGGCAGAAACCAAACCAGAGGAGGTGCCTACAGAGGACGACAGTGGCAAGGTAACAACAGAGGCACAGACACGACCACTGCCACTACATCAACACAACCACAGTGACTTAACCCTAAATCCGCCTACCAGGGAACAAATAGCAGCTCCTCTAGGCGGAAAGTTAACCGTATTTTCAAAGAACTGGCACTACATAACAAAAGACAAGTGGATTTTACAAACCATAGATCAAGGTTACCGGTTCCACTTCCACACTTTACCAGTCAAAAGAGGAATGCCAAATCTACCTCCAAATCAAAAACAGAGGCTCTACAACAGATAATGGAGTTAGCAAACATGAGAGCTGTGGAAAGAGTGCCAACAGCAGAGCAAGGAAAGGGTTCTACTCCAGACTATTCCTAGTTCCAAGAAAGGAAAAAAGTTGGAGACCAATTCTCGACCTGTCCACCTTAAATACATACATCATTGTCCCAAAATTCAAAATGCTGACCCTACAGCAACTTCTTCCCATGCTGGGCAAGGAGTGTTGGCTGGTAACTCTAGATCTCAAGGAGGCATACCTGCACGTCCCCATTCGACCAATCTGCAGAAGATACCTCAGATTTCTTGCAGGATCAGAGCACTATCAATTCTCAGCATTGCCCTTTGGCTTATCTACTGCCCAGAGTATTCACAAAATGCCTGGCATCAGTAATCGCCATTGCAGACTACAGGAATTCAAATTTACCCATACCTGGACGACTGCCTGCTACAAGGGGACAACAAAAGCAAGCTGACAACAGATTTACAAAGGGTCATTTACTTGCTACAAGCACTGGGATACACAGTCAATTTACAAAAGTCAAGGCTGATACCATCCCAAACAAGGACATTCTTGGGCGGAATTGGACACAGTAAAACAAATGGCATTCCTAACTACAGAAAAACAAAAGAACTCCCTCTTTACTTCTTGGCACTAACAAAACTGAACAAGTTAACAGCAAGAAAAGTACTGCAGGCCTTGGGCTTCATGGCATCATGCATAATCTTGGTCCCATTTGCCAGACTACATATGAGAAAACTACAGTGGTACCTAAAGAATTTATGGTCCCAACACAGACACAGCCTAGAAACAGAAATCCCACTAATTCCATGCTTAAAACAGGAGTTCCTATGGTGGGCTCAGGCATGCCAGTCAAACCCAGGCCTACCCTTTCGCAGATGTCAAGCAAGCCAGACCATCACAACAGGCGCTTCAGACCTAGGATGGGGGCCCACATGCTGGACAAATGCGTGCAAGGATTGTGGACACAGGATCAACTTCACCTGCACATCAACCTAAAAGAAATGCTGGCAGTAAAACTGGCAATCCAAAAGTTCAGACCATTTCTCAAAGAGGGCCAGTTGATGATAAGGACAGACAACACCACAGTCATGTGGTACATCAACAAACAGGGAGGCACTCATTCATACCCCTATGCAGAATGACTTTGGAGCTGTGGACCCTGGCACTCAGCTACAACATCCAGTTACAGGCAATATTTGTACCGGGAAAAGAAAATACTCTAGCAGACACATTAAGCAGAACCACATCGGATGCCCACGAATGGAAGCTGCACCCGGACATCTTCAAGACCATCTCAAAGAAATGGGGAATGCCTCAGATCTATTCGCATCACCTCTCAATCACCAGCTCAAAAATTCTGCACAAGGACATTCCACCCACTAGCATGGAAAGTGGATTCGCTCTCCTTCAGCTGGAAAGGCCTAACAGCATATGCATTCCCACCTCTTCCCTTGATACACAAAGTACTACTAAAAATCAAGGAAGAGCGTCCAAGGATAATCCTGATAGCTCCAAACTGGCCAAGACAACACTGGTACCCACTGCTGAGGAGCATGTCTCGAACAATATGTGGCCAATACCCTGATGCCTTTGATGTTAACTCAGAACAACTACAGCATCATACATCCAAACCTAAAAAGCGTTGCAACTGACTGCATGGAACATCACATAGCAGCAGCTAATCCAGAACTTTCCCAAAGAGTTAAAGACATTATTCTTGAAGCACGCAGACCTTCAACAAGAAGGAACTATGCTGGAAAATGGAAAAGGTTTGTCATTTGGAGTACTGAAAGAGGAAAAGATGTGTCAAACATAGATATGCCTAACATTCTGGAGTATCTGGCGAACTTCTTCAATCAGGCCTGTCCTACTCGGCCATCAAGATACATGCATCAGCTATTTCAGCAGAATACAGCTTTGATCCACCTGTTTTTTCGCACCCTTTGCTCAGGCAGTTCCTCAGAGGAATCAAGAATGTAAAACCTCCAAGGAAACCACCATTACCAGCTTGGGACTTAAACTTTGTGCTAGAAAAGTTGACACTATCACCCTTTGAACCAGCAGCAACAGCAGACCTACAACACCTGTCATGGAAAACTGCTTTCCTACTGGCAATTACTTCAGCAAGGAGGGTTTCAGAACTACAGGCCTTAATGGCAGTGCAACCCTTCCTGATCTTCCACCAAGATAAGAGTGTCCATGAGGACTAATCCTACATTTATGCCTAAGGTGGTATCCAGAGTGTCTTTAAACCAGGCAATCCACCTACCTACCTTCTTTCCCAACCCACAAAATAGAGGGGAAAGAATACTGCATACCTTGGATGTACATAGACAGCTACGCTACTACTTGGACAGAACAAAAAGTAGCAGAAAGACTGACCAACTTTTTGTAGCCTATGCAACAGGAAGGAAGGAAAAGCTATTTCCAAACAGACAATCTCCAAATGGATAGGAAATTGCATACGATTCTGTTACTCCTTCCATGGAAAACCAATTCCACAGAATATAAGACCTCATTCTACAAGGGCAACAGCCACTACCACAGCCTTCTTACGAGGAGTGGCAACCAAAGACATTATTGAGGCGGCTACTTGGACCTCCGTGCATACATTTGCCAAGCATTATAATTTGCCTCTATATTCCAGATCCCGAGCAGGGTTTGCCACTGCTGTACTGCAAGGGATCCTAAACACACCATAATCTACTTTTATCCTCCTCCCTAGTTGGCTATGGTATTCTACCCAGTTGTTATGACTGCAGATGCATCCATGAAGGACATAGTACAGTTTTGTACCTACCATAAATGTAGATGTCCGAACTGGATAGCATCTGCAGTCAGGATTACCCTCCTCCTTCCCTTTGTGGTACTCCTAGGGTGTTTACCCTCCTAATAGCTAGCTGGTGGGGGAGTCTTTATGGTGTATTTGTTTGTATATATGTACATACATGCTTATTTTTGTGTTTACCTCTATCTTTTGGAAACATTGGCATCTATCCAAATTTTAGCCTTCAAGAGGGCTACTGGCATCTGGGGCAAGAAACACTGAGGAAAATGGCGTCGGCTGATGCCTTTATACCCGAAGACCAACAGAGATGACGTCGGGTGAAGTGCGACATCAGCCGAAGCCAGACCCGGACTTTGGAATCCGGCCGACTGAAGGGCTGCCTGACGACAGGACAACCCAGTTGTTATGACTGCAGATGCTATCCAGTTCGGACATCTACATTTATGGTAGGTACAAAACTGTACTTTTTCTCAATCTGGGAGAGTAATAAAGATAAGACAGAACCAAACAGCACTTAGTAGAAACACAGGCTGCACCATGCATCTTGCCATGGATAACCTTCCTTTTATGTTAACCCAAGTCTTTGAGTATGGCTGTCTGTCTGGGACAATTGTTCCTATTAGGAGGGTAAAAATTCAATATTTGAAAATGTGCATAGTTTTGTGTGTTTTAGAGGTGTATTGAGGGTGTTTTTGAGGGCTTTCAATAAAGCAACATTTTTTTAAGATGTGGCATAGGCTCAAATGGATATGATACGAAAAGACAGTATAAAAGATCAACCTGCCAAACATTAGCATATGCATGTAACACAAAAGCTGGAACTAGACACTTAACAAAAAAGCTGTTACACATAAAAGGTGGGAACAACATATTTTTTTTAAGGTAATGATTCTTCTGTATTATGTTTAAATGTAAATGAACTCACAGATATATACACAAAAGAAAAACTAGTGAACTGTATTAAAAATGCAGAGTGCAAATAGCTATGTTGCAGGAGACACATTTGTAAAGAACTAAACATGTGAATTTGATAAAGAGGGGTTTACAGAATGGTTATTCAGCAGAATACCTGGGACAAAGGAAAAGAGGAACACTTGTATTAATTGCAAGAGGGCCTCCAGTAGTGATAGAAGAGGATACAAAAAGATAATGGTAGATTTGTAGTACTAAGGGTTTACTGGCAAGGGAGGAGGATTACACTGGCATGTATTTATATTCCAACTAAAACTTCTATAACTGAGCCTAAGACAATTCTGGGAGAAATAATCAGCTTTCAGCAGGGAATATTACTTATAGGTGGGGACTGGAATTTGATTTGTGGCAGTGAAGATGTATTTGGGGTGCCCAGAGGGAAAATATAACGAAGGAGGGTAGATTTTTGAAGAAATTTATGAAAATATTTGGCATGGAATATATGAATTCAATAGTAAGAGTTTGAAGTGAATTTACTTATTTCCCAAGATACAAAAACTAGTCTAGACATGCAGAACATATAATGTTAAGTTGTCTATCTCGCCTTCATTCTTGCTGGTGACTCGGCAATCTTCTATAGCTCGAGAGCTGTTTACTGGCTCGAGGCTACCCCTTATCCCATGATGCCTAGCGCTAGCTACCCAGATCTCGTTTGCCGCTTCAGCTGCGAGGTGTCGTTTGTCTGGCTCAGGCTCGTATAAAGTTTCTTTATAGAAGTTTTTTACAAGAAATAGTCTTTTTTCCTAGGGTTTTTTTTTTTGTTTGTTTTTAGTCTTATATTTGTTGTGTTAGCTAAGTGTGTATTTCTAGTTTCCTTCCCTTCCCTTTAGAACTCGTTCAATTTAGAGAGTTTTCCCCCTCCCCCCCCCTCCTTATTCCTTTCCTGTCAGGTTAGCCATTTAAGTTAGAGGCTTTCCTTCTACATTCTTTATAGGCTAGCCATTTGAGTTAGAGGCTTTCCTATCAAAAAAAAAAAAAAAACCTTTAGCTTTAGTCTGTAGTGTACTGTGTTTTTTTTCTGTAGAGTGTATTTTGATTGGTTAGCTATTGTTGTATTTTTTTGTTTCAAGATGTCCAAAGAATCCAAGGTGTCTGGGTTCAAGAAGTATGACTCATGCTGTCAGAAAATGTCTGTGACAGATGAGCACACTTCTTGCGTCTACTGTTTACACGCTGTGCACCTGCAGGACTCTTGTTCTATCTGCCATGCATTTAGTCCAAGAGTTCTGCAGGAGCATAAGAATAAGCTTATTCTTAGGGGCCTTTTAAAGCCCCAGGATTCACCGGCCAAGACTCAGCCTGTGAAATCCCCTAAATCTACCAAATTGTCGGCTCCAAGTTCGGAACCGTGTTTGGTTCAGACTCTACCTGCTACTTCGGTTCCAGCTGGAACCAATAAGACTATCTCCCTGTCGGCTCCATCAGAAACTTCGGAGCCTTCGCGGAGCCACAAGAGGCTGAGGTCCCCTTCTCTGGAATCGATACATTCGGCTCCTCTGTCTCCCCTGCTGCAAAGTGAGTGCAGTCACAGATCTTCTCCCTCCTCTCGATCCTCTAGGCTCTCGGATCACGACGTGGAGAGAGTGGTCAGTAGGTTGCTAAAGTCGCAGGCACTTGCCAAGGTATTGCCCAGCCCTCCTCAACAGGTGTCTGCTCCATCCACTTCTATCGATGTTCCTCCTCCGACTCCATTGAGCTTGGAGCCAGAGTTCGTTGGGGTTCGAGTAGTGGAACCGTCGGCTCCGATAACTTTATCTCCTTCGGTTCCATCTGCTCTGAATCCCTCGATGGTGCCGTCCGTCGAGGGATCTGGGTGCCGGGGCTCCCTCATCGGCTCTGAGGGGGGCGAGTGGCATCAGACCCTTGTCCGACCCCATTCTCCCTCTCGGAGCTTCAGCGCAGGTGAGCTTGGCTTCTACATCGGCCTTGGAGCCGTCTCTCTCGGTGCAGAGAAAGATTCCGATTTCCTCGGAACCGGAACTATCTCTGCATCGTGGCAGGGACACCTTGGATGTCATGAGGAGTGTGCTGGCCACTGAGCCAGCTCCACTATCGGCCCCATCCCCTGTAGTGCCTGTGCCAACCTCTGCTTGTCCTCCAGACCCCAAGCGTGGGGAACCGGCGCTCCAGGGCACCACATTGGGTATTTCGTCTTCTTCTGAGGCCTCCCCTGATCATTCAGAGGAGCCCCCTCGTAAGAAGAAGTGCAAGAGGAAGCACATTGACTCCCCTGAATCTGTCACTTCTGATACAGACTTAGATGATTCGGAAGGGTCCCCGAGATCCCCCTCTGAAGATGTTTCTTTTTTGGCCATCCTTGAAATGCTTAAGCAAAGGGGGAACTGGAATCCCCTAGCCCCTACCGAGGATAAGTCTGTATTCCTGGATGCGTTCGGTTCCCGACCTTTCACCTCCTAGGTTTCTCCGCCTTTCGATCCACTTATGTCCGTGGTGGCTCGAAAGGCTTGGTCAGCCCCGGATACAGTGGAACCAACTCCGAGGAGACCTGGCAAGTTCATCACAGCACCCCATGATAAGCAGTTCCTTACCAAAGGTGTTCCTGTTGATGCCATGGTGGTAGCAGCAGCCACCAAAAAAGAGATGGCGGAAACCTCTTCATCTGTCCATCCTCCTAACAAGCAGTCTAGGACCATGGACAGATACGGGAAGCGAATATTTGCTTCAGCGACCTTTTCTATGAGGTCACTGAACTACTTAAGCCATTTTACCCGGCTTCAGAGGGATCTCCTTAAAGAGCTCGGAGATACCCTTCAAGATCCATCAGCTGAGGGGGCTCAAGCAAAGTGGCTTCCGAGCTGGCGACCCTTAATTCTGTAGTCAACTCCTCCATGAGGCTCATTTCTTATGCAGCCAATGGTGCGAGTAGAGTCACAGGTACGGGCGTGGCCCTTAGGAGACATGCATGGATGCGGCTGTGTAACTTTGCGGAACCCTTTAGAGCGTCATTCACCAACACCCCCTTAGATGGTTCTTTTCTTTTTGGACCACAGGTGAAAGACACTTTGACTAGGTGTGAGCAAGAAGGCAAGACTCTCTCTGCCGTGGGAGTCTGTTTTTCCACTCCTTCCAGACCATACCCCAAGGGTCAGAAGAGTGGTAAAATATGGTTCCGAAAATCCCAGGGAGCCTTGCCTGACACACGTAGCGATTTTTCCTCCAGGGGCAGAGGGGGAAACAATAACAATAGACACCGCCGTCGTGGCAGAGAGGGTCCGCAGAACCAGGGCAACAGAGAATCCATCTCTGAGAAGCCCTTTCAGCATCCCTGAAGGGTTGCTCGGCTGCCCACCTCTGGAGGCAGTCGGGGGAAGACTTTCACTGTACCCAAAAGCCTGGCAAAATTTAACACAAGACAAATGGGTACGTTCAGTTATATCCAGAGGTTACAAAATTCCCTTCTCTCAATGCCCCCCTTACCGTCGAGCGAATCCCTTCCAGATGTTCACCCAATCTGAAGGACCAAGCAGTCATAGATGTTTCAAGACTGGTAGAAGAAAAGTGTCATCCAGGAAGTCCCGGCAGACCAACGTGGATCCGGAACTTACTCAAGGTTCTTTTTGGTACCAAAAAAGACAGGGGACTGGAGACCGATTCTGGATCTCAGCAGACTAAACAAGTCTGTTCAAAGAACAAAGTTTCGGATGGTCACGCTACAGTCCATTTTACCCTTTCTGGGTCAGGACAATTGGTTGTGCTCCATAGATCTTCAGGATGCTTACTACCACATCAAAATGGACAGGCGCTCCAGGAGATTCCTTCGCTTCCGGCTGGGAGCCAGTCATTACCAGTTCAGAGCTCTGCCCTTTGGTCTCACCACAGCCCCCAGGGTGTTCACCAAATGTATGGCAGTGGTCACGGCTCACCTGAGACGTCGAGGATTCCAGGTGTTTCCATATCTAGATGACTGTCTCCTCACTGCTACTACCAGGCATCAACTTTTGCAAGCCACGGACTACATTATGACCATCTGCTCCCAGCTAGGCATTACAATAAACTTTGAAAAATCTGCCTTGTTGCCCTGTCAATCTATCACCTATATAGGAGCAGATTTAGACACAAGGAACATGTCCGCAAGGCTACCGTCAGAAAGGGTGTCTACAATTCGCCAGCAAGTACAAATTCTAATGCAGAGCAAAAGGATCCAAGTCAGGTTCGTCCTTCAAACTCTGGGTTCCATGGCAGCGGCAGTTCTTCTAATCCCTCTGGCCTGCTTTCACATGAGGATCCTTCAGTGGCTTCTGTTCACACAGTGGTCTTTCCAACAGCTGCCCATGTCTCTCATGATTACAGAAGCATGCAAAAGACACCCTTCCTGGTGGATGGTCTCCCCACTAGTGACTCAGGACAGACCCTTCATTCAGCCCCCTCCGGTTGCCACGGTGACCACAGACGTCTCCCTGATAGGGGGGGGGGGGGGGCATTATCATGGCAGGACAGTCCAAGGCACTTGGCAGCCTCACGAGTGCCACCTGCATATAAACGTCCTAGAAATGAGAGCCGTGCTCCTAGCATTGCAAGCTCTTCGACTTTCTCCCTTTTGGGACCATTGCAATTCAAACGGACATGTCAGTGGTCTGGTACATCAACAAGCAGGGCGGAACCAGGTCCTACCCCCTATGTCGAGAAGCAGTCAGACTCTGGCAGTGGGCAATTTCCTCCCAACGATTTCTGATTGCGACACAAATCCCTGGAAGGTCCAACGTCATAGTGGACAGGCTCGGCAGAGCTATTCTCATGCCTCACGAGTGGTCTCTGAATCGGGTAGTTGCGGATCTGGTCTTCCGCAAATGGGGACAGCCTTGCTGTGATCTTTTTGCCACCCCCTTCAACAGCAAATGCAGCAACTACTTCTCCCTTTTTCCGCTTCCAGGTCACACAACCAGAGACGCTCTAGTCCACGATTGGCCTCAGGGACTTTTTTATGCCTTCCTTCTGTTTCCCCTGATACCGAAACTCATACAGAAAGCAATATCGTTGGGTTGCAAAATGATCCTCATTGCCCCCACTGGCCTCGACAGATATGGTTTCCTTTCATGCACCATTACCTTCTCGATCAGCCCTGGACTCTGGATCCGATTCCAGACCTACTGATTCATCAGTCAGGCGGGCCGCATCAATCCCTCCAAACACTCCAGCTCACAGCTTGGTTGCTCCACTTCCAACCTTATCCAGGCTTCCCAGCATTTCCCCGGCCGTGCGTGAGATTATTGTCTCCTCTCACAAGTCCACAACTAGAAAGACTTATGCTAGCAAATGGAAACGTTTTTCTTGTTGGGCAGAGGCTAGGAACGTAGATCCTTTTTCAGCCCCAGTCCACGAAATTTTGGAGATCCTAGCACAACTTTTTCTTTCTGGGTCTGCTTCTGCTACAATCAAGGTTCAATTGGCGGCCATTTCTAACTTTCATGTTGGGTTGTCTAATTCAAACATTATGTCTCATAAACTCTGTAAAGCCTTTTTAAGAGGGACTACTCTTCTTAGACCTCCAGTGAGAGATCCCCCTCCTCCTTGGGACCTTAATTTGGTACTAACCTCCTTAATTATGCCCCCCTTTGAACCTGCAGCATCCTGCTCCATTAAGTTTCTATCTTGGAAAACACTTTTTCTGGTAGCCATTACTTCAGCCAGACGTGTCTCTGAACTTCAGGCACTATGTGTTCGTCCTCTATGCTTGGTTTTTCATAAGGACAGGGTTGCTCTGAGGACTAATCCCTCGTTCCTTCCGAAAGTCTGCTCAGAAAACAATTTAAACCAATCTATAGACCTTCCTGTGTTTTTCCCTAACCACACCAACAAGGCAGAATACAAATTACACCAATTGGACGTTCATAGACAATTGTGTTTTTACTTGCATAGGACTAAGGATATAAGGAAGTCGGACCAACTATGCCTTTCCTACGCTCTAGGCAAGCAAGGTCTCCCAGTTTCCAAAGTGACCTTAGCCAGGTGGTTGTCTCACATTATTACTTTCATTTATCAATTGAGAAACAAAGAGTTGCCTTTCAAACCAAAAGGTCATTCTACTAGGGCTTTGGCCACCCTGTAGCCTTAGAATCGATTTGCAGCTGCTACGTGGGCAAATCCTCATACCTTTATTTCTCATTATAAGCTAGATATGGTCTCCAGGAGCAGAGCTGACTTTGGTTCCACTGTTCTGAAGAGTCTGTTCCAATGAGCCGCCCAGGATTGTAGGTGCTAGGGACGCTGTCCCAACCAGCAAGAACGAAGGCGAGATAGACAACTTAACATAAAGAAGTTATGTACCTACCATAACGTTCCATGTTAGTTGTCTTCATCTCGCCTTCTTTCTTGCATCCCACCCTCCGTCCCCCTGTCCTGTTGGATCGAGAGGAGTTTTGGTTTCACTGGCTAAGTGTTATCTGGTTTGTTTCCTCTACTGACTTAGAGAGTATGACAGGTATGCTCAACCTGTTTGTTTGGACAGGTTGATTCTCTGGCTATGTCTGGGGTTAGCTATTACAAACAAGATCTGGGTAGCTAGCTCTAGGCATCATGGGATAAGGGGTAGCCTCGAGTCAGTAAACAGGTCTCAAGCTATAGAAGATGGCTGAGTCGGAGCCAAGGATTGGCTCCGATCCCAACCAGCAAGAAAGAAGGCGAGATGAAGACAACTAACATGGAACTTTGTGGTAGGTACATAACTTCTTTTTTCATGGGAACATGTGCATTTAATTGAAAGTTTTGATACACACAGATAACTATTTCAGATCATGTGCCAATAATAACTAAAATAAAAACATAGGGTAATGAACTAAAAGGAGACACTGGCACTTTCCCACCTGACTGTTGAAAACAGAGGAGTTTAAGGAATGGGTGGTGGAAATTATTCAGGAGTTGTTAGAGAATATTCAGGAGCTATTAGATAATATAGAAATTTCTTCTGATAATATAGCTAGGGAGTGGGATAAAATTAAAGCGGAGTTTAAAAATAGGGTAGAAATAAAAGAAAGGGGGGTATGGTTAAGAAGAAACAAGAATAAGAGGGACTGACAAATGTTAAAGTATTACAAAATAGGGGAATATTATAGAACAAGAATTGCAGAATGCTAAACAGAAAATAAGGGATTACCTCGATAATATGCATAAGTTTAGATTGCTTTTAAGCAATTGTTTTTTGATATAACTTTAAAGCACAAAAACTTTTAGCACAACGACTCACGTAAAGAAAGTAGAAAGGGCTGTCGCCAAACTTACTGAGCCTATAACAAGGAAGATAAGACATCCTGTAGAACTATTAGAAATGCTATGGAAATTATATGAAAGTCTGTATAAAGCAGAGAAATATGGAAATCAGGAAGATGTACAAATGGAAATGTGTATGGAAGAATTAAATATGCCAAGGTTAGAGGTAGATGACGCTCAATTGCTAACGGTTAGGATAGGAGGAGATGAGATAAAAATTGCGATATATAACCAATCTACAGGATACTCCCCAGGAGTCGATGATATTCCTGTGGAAGTTTGGAAGCTAGGAGGGGAAAAATGGATAAAGATTTGGAAGGTTTTGTTTAATGGTATTTTAGGGGGAGGAGAAGTACCAACATCCTGGAAGAAAGTGGTGGTAGCTGTAATACCTAAAGCGGGTAAAGATCCAGCTTTATACAGGCCCATTTCGATTTTAAGCCTTGGTTATAAAGAGTTTATCACTATAATGGCTAAAGAATGGCAAAAGGGATGCCTAAATTGATAGATATGGATCGGTGTGGTTTTGTGGAGGGGAGGCAAACATTCAGCAACATTAACAGAACACTGATGATCCAGTTGGGAAGCAGAATGTAAGAAAATACCATGGTTGTTGGTGGGTTCTGATGCAGAGAAAGCAGCTAGCACTTTATGAACAGGGCTGTAGAAGCATTTGCATTCCCTGATAAAATTATAGGTTCATAGACACTGGCACAGAGGGCCAGTGAAGGTGCTCTGTTTGACATGTATTGGAAGTCTATTCCATTTCGACTAGTTTAGACCAGTATACAGGCATTGCTGTATTCTGGGCTGTGGTGTAGTTCCTGTGTTGTCCATTACCTTACTTGGATAAAAGGAAGATGTTAAGTTGTCTATCTCGCCTTCATTCTTGCTGGATGGGTTCGGAGCCGACCTCGGCTCCACACTCTAAAAGCTCGAGAGTTGGTTCCACCGCTCGAGGCTCCTATATCCCACAATGCTAGGCGAGAGTTACCTCAGATCTCGTTTGCCGCTACAGCATCGAGGTGTTGGTTTTTCTACCGGCTTGTTGGTAAGTGTAATTTTGGTAAAATTAGATCACTTAAAACCCTATTTTTTTTTGAGTTTATATATATTTCCCTTAGTGTAGTGGGTTTTTCTAATCCGGTTTCCGGAAAATCCCAATTTTTTTCCAAAGAACTTTTAAAGTTCTCTCTCGGGCCTTCTGGCTTTTCTCCATCCCCTAGTTGTGTGTGTGTGTTACTCTTGGTAAACTTTAGTTAATTGTTTATTTTTGAGTTTTAAAACTAAATTAGTGTAGTCAGTGTGTTTGTTGAGTGTGTGTGATTACACTTTTGTTTAGGATGTCTAAAGACACAAAGGTCTCAGGCTTCAAGAAGTGTGATGCGTGCTGTCAGAAAATGTCTCTGACAGACGGTCACACTTCTTGTGTCTATTGCCTGGGGCCTTTGCACCTGCAGGACTCCTGTGCTGTATGCCACGGCTTCAGCCCCAGGGTCCTGCAGGAAAGAAAAAATAAGTTGATCCTGAGGGGGGGTCTTAAGCCGGAGGATTCCCTTTCTGTCTCTGGGAAGCCCTCTAAGGCTTCTAGGTCCTCGGCTCCAGCAACTGAGCCGAGACCTAAGGCTTCTAAACCTCCGCCTACATCGGCTCCGGCTGGAGCCGATGAGTCTCAGTCCACAGTTTCTGTGGTTCCCTCGGCTCCGGCTGGAGCCGAGGTAATAGAGGTTCCCGTGTCGGCTCCGTCCAGATCTTCGGAACCGACATCGAGGAAGAGGTCCAGGTCACCGTCCCTTGGCTCCGTTCATTCGGCTCCAGGATCTCCCCTGCTGTCTGAGCGGAGCCATAAATCTCATTCCTCTAGGTCATCGAGGCTATCGGATCATGACCTTCAGAGGGTAGTGAGTCGACTTCTTAAGTCCGAGGCACTAGCCCAGATGCTTCAGAGCCCGACTCATCAGTCGATGCCTGCCCTTGTCCATCAATATATTCCTCCTCCGACTCCGTTGAGCTCGGAGCGGTCGTCGGAACCGAGACTGTGGTAGCGTCAGAGCCGATACAATTGTCTTCGGCTCCATCGTCGGCTCCGATTTCTTCCTTAGAAGAATCTCGGCGCGGACTTCCATCGTCGGCTCCGAGGGTGAGTGGCATCGGACCCTTGTCCGACCCCGCTCTTCCTCTCGGGCTTCGGCGCTGGTGAGTTCGGCTCCGACATCGGCCTCGGAGCCATCACTGTCGGTGCCGAGGGGTTCTCAGCTTCTCGGGCGGGGACCTCTGGCTTTGCCTGACAGGGGTGCTTTGAGGTCATGCGGAGTGTGTTAGAGCCTGGCTCTACTCCACAGTCGGCGCCCGCCCCTCCCTCTCGGTGCCTCAGGTCAAGTCGACTCACTCCCTCATCCCGGACCGCAGAGAGCCAGCTCCTCAGGAACCCCCTGTGGGATCTCATCCTCTTCGAGGCCTCTCCTGATTTGGCAGAAGAGCCCCTCGGAAGAGGAAGTGTAAGAGGAAACACATTGACTCACCTGAGTCAATCACATCTGATACAGATTTAGATGATTCGAGGGTTCCCCGTTCCCCTTCTGAAGATGTCTCTTTGCAGACATTCTAGAGATCCTGAAGCAGAGGGAAATTGGCCAGCCCTTAACCGTTCGGAGGATGAATCTGTATATCTTGAGGCGTTTGGCTCTCGTCCTTCCACCTCCTGGGTGTCCCCCCCCTTTGACCCCCTCATGCAGGTGGTTGCTAAAAAGGCATGGACGGCTCCTGATTCAGTAGATCCCACTCCCAGGAGACCCTCCAAATTCATAACGGCACCAGCAGACAAGCAGTTCTTGACAAAAGGAGTTTCTGTGGATGCTATGGTGGTAGCTGCTGCCACTAAGAAGGAACTAGCTGATCCTTCAGTACCTGTCCATCCACCTAACAAGGAATCTAGGTCCATGGACAGGTGCGGAAGCGGATGTTTCGTCAGCGACATTTACTATGCGTTAAGCTGAACTACCTGTGCCATTTCACTCGTCTTCAAAGAGACTTGATTAAAGAAGCGAGTGACATGTTGAAGGATCCTACAGCTGTGGGTTTTCAAGATAAAATGAACACTCAGCTGGCTACCCTTAACTCCATAGCCAACTCCTCCATGCGCCTCCTTTCTTATGCGGCTGATGGAGCGAGTAGGGCCGCAGGGACAGGTGTGGCTGTACGTAGGCATGCCTGGATGCGGCTATGCAATTTTGCGGACCCCTTCAAGACGTCTTTCACGAACTCCCCGTTTGATGGATCATCTCTCTTTGGTCCTCAAGTGAAAGAAACCTTGACTAGGTGCGAGACTGATGGCAAGACTCTTTCTGCCGTCGGAGTCCGTTTTTCTACTCCTTCTAGGCCTTACCCCAAAGGCCAGAAAAGTGGGAAAATGTGGTTCCGTAAACAAAATCAAGGGACTTCGCCTGACGCACAAAGTCGTTACCCGCCAGAGGCAGGCGGAATAACAATGGTAGACGCCCTCGAGGCAGGGGCTCCATGAGAACCAGGGCAATCGAAGCCTTCTCTGATAAGCCCTTTCAGCATCCCTGAGGTGTTGCCCGGCTGCCCACCTTCGGAGGCAGTCGGGAAGGTTGTCACTGTACCCAAAAGCCTGGCTATCCCTGACTCAAGACAAATGGGTACAGTCTATCATTTCAAGGCTATTCTATCACCTTTCTTCGCATTCCAAACAATCAAAAATCCCTTCCAGATGTTCCACCCGCAAAGGGATCTAGCGGTTTTGGAAATTTCAAAACTGCTTGCAAAAGAGCAATTCAGCCAGTTCCAGCAGACCAGCAAGGATCCGGAATCTACTCAAGGTTCTTTTAGTTCCAAAGAAAACAGGGGACTGGAGACCAATTTTGGATCTCAGTATCTTGAACAGATCAGTCAAGAAAACAAGATTTCGGATGGTCACGCTGCAGTCCATCCTTCCCTATTGGGAAAAGGAAACTGGATGTGCTCTATAGACCTTCAGGATGCGTACTATCACATAAAATGAACAGGCGCTCCAGAAGATTCCTCCGCTTCAGGCTGGGAACCAGTCATTTTCAATTCAGGGCCCTGCCCTTTGGTCTCACCACTGACCCCCGGGTGTTTACCAAATGCATGGCAGTGGTAGCTTCTCACCTGAGACGACAAGGATTCCAGGTGTTTCCATATTTGGACGACTGGCTCCTCACAGCCCCCACCAAGCATCTCCTTCTGATGGCCAGGGATTACACTTTTCGCATTTGTCAAAAGTTAGGCATTTCAATAAATTGCGAAAAGTCTGTTTTGTCGCCTTGTCGTACTATTACCTTCATAGGCGCAAATCTAGACACAGTAAACATGTCTGCGAGGCTAACAGATCAGAGAATAACAGACATACACAGACTGGTCTCACTCCTTTTCAACAACAACAACAACAACAGAATCAAAGCCAGGTTAGTTCTGAAAGTGTTGGGAATTATGGCGGCTGCCATACCTCTGCTTCCATTAGCCAGATTCCACATGAGAATCCTTCAATGGATGCTCTTTACACAATGGTCATACCAGCAACTTCCAATGTCCCACACCATTATGATCACGCAGACGTGCAGAAATCATCTCATGTGGTGGATGTCTTCCCCTCAGCTCTGGTTGGGAAGACCATTTGTCCCCCCCCCCTCCGGTTGCCACTTTGACAACGGACGCCTCCCTGATCGGGTGGGGGGGGCATTATCAGGGCAGGACGGTCCAGGGCACATGGCAACCAGACGAATGCCACTTGCACATAAATGTTCTGGAGATGAGAGCAGTGCTTTTAGCGTTGCAAGCCCTTCAAGACTCTCCCCTTGGGAACGATTGCAATCCAGACAGACAATATGTCTGTAGTGTGGTACATCAACAAACAAGGCGGAACCAGGTCCTACCCCCTGTGTCGAGAAGCACTCAGATTGTGGCAATGGGCGATTTCTTCTCAGCGTTTTCTGATAGCAACGCACATCCCGGAAGTCCAATCAAATAGCGGACAAATTGGGCAGAGCTATCCTCATGCCTCACGAGAGGTCTATGAAAGACTCTGTTGTGAGAGAGATTTTTCTCAAGTGGGGTCAGCCTTGCTGCGATCTTTTTGCTACTCCCCAAAACAGCAAGTGCAGACATTATTTCACTCTGTTCCCTTTACCAGGCCAACCCAGCAGAGACGCTCTAGTCCAAGTTTGGCCCGGGACTTCTGTATGCATTTCCTCCTTCCCACTAATCTCTCAGGTGATACAGAAAGCTATCGCTCAGAAGGCCTCGTTGATCCTCATTGCTCCTTACTGGCCTCGACAGGTGTGGTTCCCCTTTCTACATCAATTTCTACTGAGCGACCTTGGCATCTGGACCTAGTTCCAGACCTTTTGATCCATCAATCGGGTCAGTTACATCGCTCCCTCCCTCTCTGAACCTCACTGCTTGGTTCCTCCAGTTCCAACATTAGCCAGGCTTCCTCAATTATCTCGCTCTGTTCGAGATATTTTGATAACTTCCCATAAATCTTCCACTAGGAAGATTTATTTGAAGTAAGTGGAAAGCGTTTCACATATTGGGCTCAAGGAAGGGACATAGATCCTTTCACTGCTTCCATCCAAATAGTCCTTGAATTTCTAGCTGAACTCTTCCATGCAGGTTCATCCCCTTCTACTCTTAAAGTTCAATTGGCAGCTATCTCTAACTTTCATGTAGGTATTTCTGAGTCTGCCTTAATGTCCCACAAGCTTTGCAAAGCCTTTTTGAAAGGAGTTTTTCTTCTCAGACCTCCTATAAGAAATCCTCCTTCTCCTTGGGACCTAAATTTAGTTCTTACTTCTTTGATTCTCCCCCCTTTCGAACCTGCAGCCTCCTGTTCTTTAAAATTGCTATCATGGAAGACACTCTTTCTGGTAGCTATTACTTCAGCTAGAAGAGTCTCAGAACTTCATGCACTCAGCTGTCGACCTCCTTATCTATTGTTCCATAAGGACAGGGTATCCTTACGAACCAACCCGTCCTTCTTGCCTAAGGTAGTCTCGACGTCAAATCTAAATCAAAGCATTGACCTCCCTGTCTTTTTCCAGAATATTCCAATAGGTCTGAACAAAAATTACACTGGCTAGATGTTCATCGTCAGTTGAGGTACTATTTGGATAGAACAAAACAATTCAGAAAATCTGACCAACTGTTTATCTCCTATGCAGAAAGCAGAAAAGGACTTTCAGTTTCAAAGGTATCATTATCTAGATGGCTTACATCTCTGATTACCCTTGTTTATGAGATTAGACACCAAAAGCTGCCTAATAAACCTAAGGCCCATTCTACCAGAGCTTTGGCTACTTCTTTAGCCTTCCAAGACAGACTGCCTATTGACACCATTTGTGCAGCGGCTACTTGGGCTACTCCTCACACTTTCATTTCTCATTATAAGTTGGATTTAGCTTCTAGGCATAGAGCTAACTTTGGTTCCACTGTTCTCAGGAGTCTGTTCCGTTAGGCCACCCGGGACAAGGTGCTAGGACGCGGTCCCATCCAGCAAGAATGAAGGCGAGATAGACAACTTAACATATAGAAGTTATGTTCTTACCATAACGTTCCATGTTAGTTGTCTTCTTCTCGCGTCCCACCCTCCTTCCCCCTGGCCTGGACAGACCTAGAGGAGTTGTGATTGTGACCTCTCTTTCTACCACCTCTTTTCTTAGGCATATGCTGTTTGCATATTTCCTGAATCAGGATGTAGGTCACCTTTCTTTTTCCCTGTTATTAGAGGTGGACTCTTTTAGAGTTGTTCTATTACTATTATAAGCTGGGGTTAGCTTACAAACGAGATCTGAGGTAACTCTCGCCTAGCATTGTGGGATATAAGGGGAGCCTCGAGCCGGTGGAACCAACTCTCGAGCTTTTAGAGTGGCCGAGTCGGAGCCGAGGTCGGCTCCGAACCCATCCAGCAAGAAGAAGGCGAGAAGAAGACAACTAACATGGAACGTTATGGTAAGAACATAACTTCTATTTTCTTTGCTCACCAGTGGGAGTGGGGAACCTTGAGCAGCCTACCTATCCTTGGGGGAAGTGACCTCAGCACAAGAAGCTGTTAGTAATTGGTTGTTTGGGACCATTCCTAGCTCTTTTGTAGTTCACTGCTTAAAATCCGCCTCTGGGTATTTTTTTCTGGCTATACTGCTCAGACAAGCTCCACGTGGGTTTACAGAGTGGTCCTAGCAGCAAGGAACTCGAAAAAGTGACTACTTTCTGGATTTAAGTATCTTTGCTTTTTTCACTGAAAATAGCTTCTGCTGCTTACTTTAAACTAGCCTGAACTGTTTTTACTGATTACTGCATTTATTTTAAAAATTGCACTTAAAGTTACATTTAGTCGAATTTAGTCGAAAGTTTGCTTGTTTGTTTGTTTAATTGAACTGTGGAGGCTGCCCACTAAAGTGTGCTAGCCTGTGTAACTAATTTATCACTGTCTCTGCATTTTCTGTGTATTTCTGCAAAAAACAACAAAAAAATAATCCTTGTTTTCCCGCCTTTTTCGACTAGTTTAGACCAGTATACAGGCATTGCTGTATTCTGGGCTGTGGTGTAGCTCCTGTGTTGTCCATTACCTTACTTGGATAAAAGGAAGTTTCTTTGCTCACCAGTGGGAGTGGGGAGCCTTGAGCAGCCTACCTATCCTTGGGGGAAGTGACCTCAGCACAAAAAGCTGTTAGTAATTGGTTGTTTGGGACCATTCCTAGCTCTTTTGTAGTTCACTGCTTAAAATCCGCCTCTGGGTGTTTTTTTCTGGCTATACTGCTCAGACAAGCTCCATGTGGGTTTACAGAGTGGTCCTAGCAGCAAGGAACTCGAAAAAGCGACTACTTTCTGGATTTAAGTATCTTTGCTTTTGTTTCACTGAAAATAGCTTCTGCTGCTTACTTTAAACTAGCCTGAACTGTTTTTTTTTACTGATTACTGCATTTATTTTAAAAATTGCACTTAAAGTTACATTTAGTCGAAAGTTTGCTTGTTTGTTTGTTTAATTGAACTGTGGAGGCTGCCCACTAAAGTGTGCTAGCCTGTGTAACTAATTTATCACTGTCTCTGCATTTTCTGTGTATTTCTGCAAAAAAAACAAAAAAATAATCCTTGTATTCCCGCCTTTTTCGACTAGTTTAGACCAGTATACAGGCATTGCTGTATTCTGGGCTGTGGTGTAGTTCCTGTGTTGTCCATTACCTTACTTGGATAAAAGGAAGTTTCTTTGCTCACCAGTGGGAGTGGGGAGCCTTGAGCAGCCTACCTATCCTTGGGGGAAGTGACCTCAGCACAAGAAGCTGTTAGTAATTGGTTGTTTGGGACCATTCCTAGCTCTTTTGTAGTTCACTGCTTAAAATCCGCCTTTGCGGCTTTTGCAGTCGTATAGCATAGCGCCGGTTAAACAAGGTTAAACTTTTTCTGGCTCCGCCAAGTGTGCTCTTCAATTTTTCCCTTAGAACTGTTCTACTTTCAATCTAAACAGCCTATACTCTATCTGAAAAGCTCAGCACTTGCTCCTAAAGCATTTTGTATACAGGTAAAGCACTCTTAAACAAACGAAAAGTACTTCATTCACCTAAATTCTGTTGAGTACCCATTTCCCTATAGGTCCTTTCTGACTCCGTTACACAGCAATCTTTTTCACTATTTCTAGCATGTCGAAGGGTCAGTTGCTAGCGTCCTCTCCTGTTCAGCTGGTGAATCTGGGAATCTTGAGGCAATGTTACAATTGCCTCGTGTACACAGACAACCCTCTCCTCCTCCCAACAAATACAAATATATGCGAGAGATGCAACTATATAGCCAAACTGGAGGCTGAGCTTTCTCAATTCAGTACTGGCAAGACCAGTCAGGAGGAGAAGGTAACCACGCACACCACAAACCCAGTCTCACATAGAACTATCACAACTGCAAACCAAACACATAAACACACAAAAACATACTCGGAGGCGCTGATTAAAAATCTACCAAAACAACAGAGGCCTCCAATGCAGACACCCAAGCAACCACCACCTCAAGACATAGCAAATGCAACACATAGTTCACAAAGTCAGTGTGCTAAACAGTCACAGCCCTTAAGGCCAAACAACATGTCAGACACATTTGTAATAGGTGACTCCATAGTCAGGCACACTGACGTTCCGCTCACCAGACTGAACAAGGAGAGGGTCACAGTAAGCTGCCTGTCGGGAGCTAGAATCCGCCACATAACACAAGCACTCAGGTCACTCCACAGCAAGTACAAATATGACTCAGTCATTGTACATGCAGGTGTAAACGACCTGAGACGTACCTCCCTGGACTACATGAAAAGAGACCTAGAGGAGCTCTCTGATTATGTAGCCCAGGCCGGTAAGACCCTGACCCTGAGCAGCATCTTACCCTCACCAAGAATGATGCCACAGTACAAAGACAAAATGATCAGTTTTAACAATTGGCTTAATTACTGGTGTCATTCTAAGGGGATCCAGTGTCCGTCTGCTTGGGATGACATGCTTGACAAGCCACACTGCTTCGCAAGGGATGGTTTGCACCTGTCACCCTGGGCTTCGGATATTGGCCAAGGCTCTTGCCACCCCATAGTGCCTTTTTAGGCAAGGCTCAAATGACAAACCTACCTCCCTAGAAAACACAAGTGGAAAAAAACTAAGGGTAATGCTGCTCAATGCCAGAAGTCTAAACCTCAAGATGCACGCCTCAAGCCCTTCTCAGTATGGAGAACATCGATGTCTGTGCAGTGACTGAAACCTGGTTCAAGGCTCCTGAGAGCACCCCAGCACTATCAGGTTTTACCTCATATCATGCTTTCCGGCCCCAAAACTTGGACAGAACCACAAAAGGAGGGGGAGTATCCATTTTCATCAAAGATACCCACACCTCCAGGTTAGTGGCAACGCATAAGCATCGGAGACTATCCAGGTGCAACTAACCATAGGCAAAACTGCCTTACAGTTTGTAGCATGCTATAGACCACCCTCTCAAACTCAGGAACCCCACACAGCCTTCCTGAAGACACTGGAGAGTATGAAAGTCTCTCCAAATACCATCATTTTGGGAGACTTCAACTACCCAAACATAGACTGGGAACATTACTCAAGCCCCAACACTCTAGCCCAAAGGTTCTTAGAATTCATAAACTCAAATGCAGTGGAACAACTAGTCACCATTCCCACAAGAGGAGACAATATACTAGACCTGATCATCACAAACATGGGGACAAAATGCTCCACACCGGAAGTACATCCCTCTTTGGTAAGATCAGACCATAAATTAATCTCACTGGAAATCCACATCCCGCCCCCACCCTCTGCACAAAAGACCACAGTGAAGAACTTCTCAAAAGCAAACTTCACACTTCTTAAGACTGAAGTGGTATCTTTCAAGGCCCCTGGGCCAGTGGAAACCACAACCCACACTGCTGAATCCTTGCAAATGCCTTCTATGGGCACCTTCAAGAATGCATGGATCATGCAATCCCAAATAAAACCAAGACCCATTCCCCAAAGGCAGGCGACCAGTCTGGTGGACCCCAGCCATAAACAAACTTTACAACAGAAGGAGGAAGCTACTACATGACAGAGCAAAATCCCTAAAAGGAAAGGCATCTCTGATCAGTACTAGCAAAAACTACGATCACTCATAAAATCATCCAAGGCCAACTTTGAGAGAAAAATCAAATGACACAAAAGACAATCACAAGGCCTTCTTTAGCTATGTTAGAAACCTGGGTGGAAACTCCCAGATATACTCAGAGTTAGTCCAAAATGACACAAAATACACTGAACCCACTGACATTGCCAACATTCTGGCAGACAGGTTCAGTGCAAATTTCCAAAAGGAGAAATAACTATCCCAGCAGAGTGTAGCCTCCCTAACATCTCCGATGCCCAGGTGAGAGCCGCCTCTCTAAAGCTAAAACACAGCATCAATGGGACCGGATGGTGTCCCGGGCTGTGTGCTACATGAACTCCAAGAGGAACTAAACCCACACATAAGGCTGCTGTTTAATCTTAGCCTTACCACAGGATACGTACCCAAAGAGTGGCGTATGGCAACAGTGGTCCCACTTCACAAAGGTGGTGCTTCTACGGACCCTGGAAATTACCGCCCCATAAGCCTGACGAGCCTGGTCTGCAAAGCTATGGAGAGGATCATTATGGAACTCATAAACAAAGACATTGGGGACCTACAGACATTGGATCCTACCCAATTTGGCTTTGTCAAGGGCAGATCCTGCCTTCTGAACTTGGTCGACTTTTTGAAACAGTCACTAAGGCCATTGATGAGGGTAAGGCAGTTCACACAGCCTACCTTGACCTTGCAAAGCCTTTGACACAATACCCAACTCGGGCATCATAGACAAACTCACCAGCTTAAATGTAAACCCATATGTCACAAGATGGGTTGCAAACTGGCTCAAGGACAGAACCCACAGGGTCAGAGTTGCTGGAGCTATGTCAGACTCTAAGCCAGTCAAGCGGTGTCCCACAGGGCTCAGTCCTGGGACCCCTCTTGTTCAGCATTTATTTTTCCGAGGTACAGGCAAACATAGGAGGATTGTGGCTGACAAAGTTCGCAGATGACTGCAAACTGGGCGCCATAATTGATACTCCAGCGGACACAGACATCCTTCAGAGAGGCCTCATAGAAACGGATAATTGGTGCCAGAGCCATGGCCTTAAGCTAAACGCCAAAAAATGTATAGTCATACCCTTTGAGAAAAACAAGGTACCGACAAATTACCACATAGGCGGTAATCCATTAAGTACGGAAGAGGTAATCAGGGACCTAGGGACCCAGGTTGACAGTAACCTCTCATTTGACACTCACATTGCCAAAGTGGTTAGGAAGACCTTCTATATTGCCCACCTTATCATGAAGGGTTTCACATCTAGATCAAGAGAGGTCATTGTGCCCCTGTACTCTTCTCTTATCAGGCCAATGATTGAGTACAATGCCCCATTTGGGATGTATCTCACCCGACACCTGCAGCAGTTGGAAAGACCCCAAAAGTTCCTCACCAAGAGGATAAAGGGTCTTAAACATATGTCATATGCTGCCCGACTGAAAAAACTCCAGCTCTATTCAGTCGCATACCGCCTACTCAGAGGTGATCTGTGCCTGACGTACAAGGCCATGTCCAATCCTGAATTAATGGACATGCTCCACCTCAGAAAATCCAAATCCATCAGAGCGACAAGAACAAGTGACTTAAACCTCAACACAGAAATAAATAGAACGTGCTGGAGGGACAGATTCATAACCCAGAGGCTCCCTACACTCTGGAACAGAATCCCAGTCCATGTTAGGCAGAGCCCCTCACTGACTCTATTCAAGAGAAATCTCGACGAGTGGATGGGAGATCGTAGGTTTACCCCGGGGGTCATCTCTTTGTCACTACTAGACAGAGGCATAGTAAACTAAACCCTAAAAGGGCGTAGTATTCTCATCCTAAGGGGTGGTGTAAGCCACATACACTCTGGCTAGGCTTATAAATGCCCTAGGGCAGATAGCCTAGTACGAACCTATGTACCTATAGATGTGTACTAGACTAATGGCCCTGGAGCCTTTACAAGCCCAGCCCATAGAATTACCCTGACATCATGCCACCCGACCTTAGTTCCCAGTGCCTCTGTCAAGTAGAGCCACCGGAGTGATCTCCGGGGTGAATTTTCTATTTACCATCCACTCATTTTTCTTGAAGAGGGCCAGTGAAGGTGCTCTGTTTGACATGTATTGGAAGTCTATTCCATAGCATGGGCAGTCTCTGGGTTATGAACTTGTCCCTCTAGCATGTTCTGTTGATTATGGTGATGAGGTTGAGGTCTCTGGAGCGTGTGGTGCGGAGGATTGAGATTTCTTTAGATGTAGCATTTCTAACCAAGCTGGGTCAGACATGGCTTTGTAAGTCAAGCAGAGATTGCCTCTAAGTAGGTGATATGAGACAGAGAAAAATAACTTGCCTGTCTTGGTACTCGAACTGTGAACGCCTGCATGTAAATCCGGGCCTCTACCCACTCACTATCTTGGCTTTAAGGTTGATTAGGAGGATACATGAGGGATTGTAGGCGAAAATTAAAATGGGTATGTTCCTCTCTGATAATTTCTGCTTGAGCAGAGGAACCAGGCAGGGATGTCCTCTTTCCCCAGTTATTTGCATTATATGTAGAATCATTGGCAAAGACAATAAGGGACTTAGAAGTTCGGGGATATAATTGGTATGGAAGTCAAGAAAAGCTGGCTCGATTTGCAGATGTTATTATTTTGTACCTGATAAACTCTACACCAAAACCAATGGAACCAGAGCTCAAATAATACCAAATAACTAATCAAAACAAACCTCCAGAAGCAGCCTGGGAAATTCACAGTTGAGAATACTCGTATCACTTCAAAATATTCTAAAAAGCCAAAGTGTGATTCCAAAGTGTTTAATAAAACTGATTCTGACGAAGTCCTTGACTATGTCGGCAGAAAGCACTAATTTTACTTGGTGTTTCTGTTTTATTAAACATTTTGGAATCATACTTGGTGTTTCTGTTTTATTAAACATTTTGGAATCACTCTTTAGCGTTTTGGAATATTTTGAAGTGATATGAGTATTCTCAACTGTGAATTTCCCAGGCTGCTTCTGGAGTTTTGTTTTTGCTTATACCTGATAAAACCAGAAAAGGACATTAGAGTGTTATGGAACATTCTGAGACAGTTTCAAGTCTTTTCAGGATGTAATATTAATGAAGCTAAAACAAAGGCAATAGTGGTAAATTATGTACGCACACACAAATTGGTTTAGCAATGTACATATTTATGGGAACATGATAAATTGAAGTATTTAGGAATATGGATTAAAAATTATTCCGGTGTGGAAGCTAAGGATATGGTGGGAAGAGACTAAACAAAAGATAATACAAAACAACTGAGGAATTGGAAGCTCTGTTTTATGGATATAGATAGCAATGTGCTAGCAGTTAAACTGTCTTTAGTTTTATACACAGGTCAGGCCTATTTTATTAACCAGAGGAGAAGTTGTAGATGTCAATTAATAAAGAGCTGGAAACTCTGTCTAGCCTAGCCCAATTTTTGTATATTTGGGAATAATCTGTAAATTCACTTCAAACTTCTAGTACTGAATTCACATCTTCCATGCCAAATATTTTCATAAATTTCTTCAAAAATCTACCCTCCTTTACCCTCCATCTTCACTGTTGCAAATCAAATTCCAGTCCAGTCTCCACCTATAAGTAATATTCCTTGCTGAAAGCTGATTATTTCTTCCCAAATTCCAGTCCTCACCTGTAAGTAATATTCCTTTCCGAAAGCTGATTATTTTTCCCAGAATTTTCTTAAGCTCCATTATAGCAGTTTTGGTGGAATATAAATACCTACCAGTGTAATCCTCCTCCTTTGCCAATAGTCCCTTAGTACTACACATCTACCATTATTGCCTTTTTATATCACTGTTGGAGCTTCTCTTGCAGTTAATATAAGTACTCCTCTTTTCCTTTGTCTCGGGTATTCTGCTGAATAACCATCCTGAAAACTTTCTTTATCAAATTCAAATGTTCAATTCTTCCCAAGTGTGTCTCCTGTAGCATAGCAATTGGCACTCTACATTATTAATATAGTTCACTACTCTCTTTCTTTTGTGTATTTATCTGTGAGACCATTGACATTTAAAAACATTTCAGAAAGCTTTATTGTATTGAAAAGGTATTATTCCCACAGACTATGTATGACAAGTTTTTTGTTAAATGTCTAGTTCCAGGTTTTATGTTACATGCATATAGTGTTTGGCAGGTTGATCTTTTATGCAGTTTCTTGTCATATCCATTTGAGTGTATGTCACATCTTACAAAACATTTTGTTTCATTGAAAACCCTGAAACAAAGAAACACCCCCCCAATACCCCACTAAAACCTGTTCACTTAATAATAAGACATAAAACTATGTACATCTTCAAGTATTAAAATTTTATCCTCCTAATAGGAACCAACGATGTCCTTCTATTTCACTGTTGTAGTATTCTTTACATGAGGGATCCCCTGCCAAGGGCAGCGTGATGTCTGGCCAGTGTACCAAAACCTTTAGGTTGCTAACGATGCACCATATGTCCCATGTATGCTCCCTGCGCAAGATGTAGGGCATAAAGGTGACGTCCGGATGTATCATCCTCAGAACTTCTTTGCTGCCAGTTTGAATGCCATCTTTAATAGTTGGTCTGATCGCCTGAGTTGTTGCTGGTTACCTAGCCATTCAGATAAGTGCCCCATTGGGGTTTTTTGAATTATCCTTTTTTGCTTTCAGCATTTGTGGTGGTGTGGGGTTTCATGTCATCCAGAAGGGGTAAATGGCCAGTGTGGGAGACAGATTCCCCATAAAGACCATCATGAGCAGTGCTTGTTTTGTTTAGGAGCTTCTCACAATCATACATCCTGTACTGTTTGTCGGACTTTTATTCCGAAGACCTTACACAGTCGTCTTTCGTCCCTTACCATTTATCTTGAAAACCAGCGTCTAAAGGCTGTGTGTCAGCTGTCTTTGAAGAAGGTCAAAAAAGTCCAGTTAAATTCTTCAGCTGTGCCTTCTCCACCAGATGTCTGTCTTGAGGCTGGTAAAAGCCTGATGGATCATCCGGTTTCTGGCTGGATTCCTCTGCCATGACTGGTTTGGAGGCCAGCATGGATCCGGCATCTGCACATCCTTTGAGGCCTTGCAGATATTTACTTCAGACGTTCAGGGGGATCCGCGGCTGATTATCACCAAAGGGCCTGTGGGGTGGGGGGTTCCTCAGATACTGGTGCGGAAAGAGGTCCTGACTACAATTATTGATTGTACAGATAGGTTTATACTGGATTAACTGCCCTGAAGGGCCATTTTAAGACTAGTCAACAACCTGAAGTTGGAATCAAACCTTGTGTTTAGGAAGCAAATACCTTAACCATTATAACAAACACACCTGCATGACAAGAAACAACTGTATAAAAGATGAACCTGCCGAACAGTGTATGCATGTAACATAAAACTTGGCATCTGAGCCTTATACTTTCATAAGACAGGCGTTCCTTTAAAAAAGAAGCAAAAGACAAAAACATATTTCTTCTGGTTCCGAGGATCCTCAAAGTGAATGACTGCATTTTACAAAGGGTTTATTTAATGCGGTTATGGCCTTAAAGTCTCCTTAGGGGATATCTGTCCCGGTTCCTTCTTGGTCTTCTTCCCCCCTCAAAAGGCCTAGGGATCAGGATTCCTCTGAAGTTGAAGCGGATTCTGATGAGGAATCCCTGGCTTATTCTAACAGATTCCTTCCCCTTTGGATTATGGGTCTGAGGAAGAGGAGTCTGCTAGTCCTGAGTCTCCGAGATTTCCTTTGGGGATACCATTTCCAGGACGATAGATTACTTTAAATGGGATTGTTCCCAAGTTTCTGATGTCCAGAGGAGGTATTATGAACTCCTTCAAATGGAATCTCCTTTTGACCCTTTGACATTCCTCCTGTTTTGGCTGCTTTATTGGATGCCTTTTTTTCTGCATCTCAGCCCCTGCTCCTAAAAATATGGATCGATTTTATAAAGTGCCTGATGACTGCAAATTCCTTTATAACTGTTCATCTGCTGACCCTTCGCTGGTTTCTGTGGCATCTGACGAGCTCTCTAATTTACTGCCTTCTACCATACTTTTTCCTTCTGATAAAGACAGCAGGGCTATGGAAATGTTGGGTAAAAAGGTTTATACTTCAGCCACTGTAGCCTTTTGGGCTGTTAATTATCAGACTCTTATGACCAGATATGTTTTGGCTGTCCTTTCTCAGGCTTGCCAGGTTATTTCTGAACTTCCTTATTCTGAGGGAAAGATGTCTGCCTTGTCTCTGTTAGGGGCTTATTCTCAGGTAGCTTGCTATTCCATTGAATTGTGGTGGTGCAGTGGTTAGCTTTGTCACCTCCCAACAAGAGGTTCTCCGGTTTGATTCTCGGCTGGGGTGGCTTCTGTGCATAGTCTGCATGTCCTTCCTGTGTTCGTGTGGGGTTTCCTCCGGGTGCTCTGTTTTCCTCCCACATTCCAAAGGCATTCATCCAGAGTGATTCTTCCTGGGCCTCCGTTGAAAATGGGCTCAGTCCCAGTCTGACTTTCCTAGTAAACAAATGTTTAAATAAATAAATAAATAAATAAATGTAGTTATGATGCAGCAGATGCTTCTTCTAGGGCTTCTGCTTCTGTCTCTGTTTTGAAGGGATATTCCTGGCTATGGCTTCAATCTCTGCCTGATGATGTTAAGGGTTAGTTGATGGATGCTCCTTTGAACAACAAATATTTGTTTGCTGTTGCTGTGGCTGATCTGCAGGAGAGAAATAAGGACCTGAAATATATTTTTGTTTCCCCTGTGCCAAAGTTCCAGAGAAACTATCCTGATAAACTGAATTTTGTTAGAAGACAGTCTTGTTCTCCTCCTAAATGCAAGAAGGGGGTGGTAGGAAGGTTCCCCAGCTAAGTCTACACAGACCCTTACTACTCAGAAGCCTTCCTTTTCTGATAAATCAGATGCTACCCAATTCTTCCCAGCCACTTTCCTCTCCCACATCATCTTTCTCTTCCTGTCTGATTAAGCATAACACAGGATTCCTGGGTTCTTTCCATCATTTGCCAGGGGTATTTCATGGTTTGGAAATCTCTTTCCCCTTTCATGGGCATTCCTCAACCCTTTTTAAGATCATTTGAGCCCTTTTCCAGAGGTGCTTCAGGGTCTTTTGATTCAGGGAACTATTCAAGAGGTTCCAGCTGCTCAAAGATGGGAATGGGTTTTATTCCAGAGTGTTTTGGGTCCCCAGGAAGGAGGACACTTGGAGACCCATTCTGGAGCTTTCTCACATGAATACTTTTCTGATGGTTCCTTCCTTTTGAATGTTATCCCTTCAGATTTTGTTCCATCTTCCGTTTCCCTGGGCTTTTATGGTTTCTCTGGATCTCCAGGATCCTTACCTCCATATCCCTATTCATTCCCTTTTCAGGAAGTTTTTGCGTTTCTCTGTTGATTCTTGGCATTTTCGGTTCTCTGCTTTGCCCTTTGGACTCTCTACTGCCCCAAGAGTATTCACCAAATGCCTAGCTCTTGTGATTGCTTTTTGCATGCTCAAAGGCATTCAGTTCTTTCCTTATTTAGACAACCTACTAATTCAAGCCTTCTCTCTAGAGATTCTCTTACATCACCTTCAGTGGGTCATCACTCTGTTGAAAAGCCTGGGGTTCACTATAAATTTTCAAAAGTCTTTTTTGCCCCGTCACAAAATCATGTTCTTCTGGGATGCAGGATCCAGGCTGTTCCTATGCTGTTATCCTTGCCTTCTCCCAAGGCTTTATTTCTGATTTTCTTTTTTTAGCCCCGTCTTCCTCTGGCCTTGATTTCAGCCAAGGAATTTCTGAGGGCTCTGGGATTCATGTCCTCCACCATCCCTATGCTTCCCTTTGCCAGACTGCACATGAGAAAGCTTCAGTAGTATCTAAACTCAGTTTCACATCAGCATGTTTATCCTCTGGAGTTTCCAGTCCCTCTCTTCCATGTCTCAAGTTAGAATTTCAGTGGTAGATTCACCAACTGATCTTGAATCCAGGCCTTCCCTTTCAACCCCAACTTCCGTCTCAGGAACTGTTCACAGATGCCTCAGACAGGAGTTGGGAAGCTTCCTTCAAAAACTTGAAGGTGCAAGGCCTTTGGTCTCCTCAGCAGCAGAAGGAGAGCATCAGTGTGAAGGTGATGAGAGCTCTTCTGCTGGCCCTCACTGCTTTTAATCCTCTGTTTTCTCCAGGGCTCCTGAAGATAAAGATCTTTACAGACATCACAGTGATGTGATACATCAACAACCAAGGAGGGTACAAGGTCCTGTCTGCTTTGCATATTGGCAATTCAGGTTTGGGAGTTAGCGATTCAGTACCAAGTCACACTTCAGGCAGTGTACAATTCTTCAAGTCAGAATTTTATGGCGAACTCCCTGAGCAGGTCCATAACACAATCTCACAAGTGGAAGCTTCACATGGATATGTTTCTGGACATTATCCACCAGTGGGGAATTCCTCAAATATATCTGTTTGCCTCCCCTCTGAACAGGCAGCTTCCTCAGTTTTGTGCCAGGTCTACATGTTCTCTGGCCTGGAAGGTGGACCTCTTATCTTTTTCATGGAAGGGGATGTTTCTTTATGCCTTCCCTTCCCTTTCTTTCATTCCAAAATTCCTGTGCAAGATAAAACAGGATGCTCCCAAAATCTTGTTGGTGACTCCCTTTCTGATCCAGACAGCATTGGTTCCCTCTTCTGCACTTAGCCGAGGGCAGTCATCACAAGTTATCTCACAAGGTGGAGCTTCTCGCACAAGACAAGGGATCTCTCAACCAACCCCACTTGCCCACTATTCAACTGACACTGTGGGTAATACGAGTTTGATTCCCTGTAGTCACCTTTTTTTCTGAGGACTTTTTTCGGGTTCTGCAGGAGGCCAGAAAACCCACTACTAGGAAATCCTACTTGTCCAAATGGAAGCGTTTTTCTATTTGGTGTCTTTCTTGTAACCTGGACCCACTTTCTGTGGATGTTCCTGTGGTTCTCTGTCATTTGTGTGAATTGCTCAATGTTGGGTTGGCATATTCTTCTATTAAAGCCCACCTCTCTGCTATTTCTGCTTGTCTGCCTTTAGCTTCTCCTTTGGTCTCTAGATTTGAGACCAAATGATTGCTTAAATGTGTCTTTCATATTAGACCTCCCAGGAAACCTGTTCTTCCTTCCAGGGATCTTAATTTTGTTTTGGAGAAATTGACTTAGGCTGCTCTTGAGTCTGCAGCTTCAGCTTCCTTACAGCATTGTTCTTGGAGTACAGTTCTTTTGTTAGTCCTTACTTCTGCCAGACAGGTGTCTGACTTTTAGCCCTTATGGCTGTTCCTCCTTTTTTAGTTTTTCATAAGGAGAGAGCGTCTCTTCATACCACTCCCTCTTTTATGCCCAAGGTGGTGAATGAGTCTTCTCTTAATCAGTCTGTTAATTTACTCGCGTTTCTCTTCTCCACGGTCTGCTAGTGAGAATTTGTTGCACACTTTGGATGTGCATAGACAACTTGGATTTTATTTGGACAAAACTAAAGCTTTTCAAAAATCTGTAGATCATTAGGTTTGACAGTTTCCAAGCCGACTATTTCTTCTTGGATTTATAAAGCCATTTATTTTTGTTATACTTATCATGGGAAGGACCTTCCTTATTTGGTTAATGCTTACTCTACTAGGGCTGTGGCTTCTTCTGGTTCTTTTTTCAAGAGTTTGGATACTAATTCAATCACTGAGCCAGCTACCTGGTCTTTGCTGCATATATTTACCAAGCACTACAAGTTGGATGCCATTTCAAGGGTTCGACCATACACCAGAGAGGCTCCACGATAGTTGAACGCTTTAATTGATAGAACAGCAGCACAGCAACTTGACAAATAAAAACACAAATAAAATCACTAAGCGCTTTCACCCATTCCTAGTGTTGGGCATCATCAGAGTGAAATATAAAGTGCAAATTAAATATCTTAAGTCTTTTCATGAACACACCTACTTACTAAAACCAATCAGGAAAATGAATCAATTAAATGTTTAAATACAAAGTTCATTTAACAAATATACTAAAAAGTTACTAAAAACTTCCTAACAGTATACCTAATACATGTTGACTACAAACGTCCAAAAACTAATAGGCACAAGACAAGACGAGCGTACACTGCAAAGTCCAACAAGGTTTAATAGCGGAGTAAAACAAGCTTACAGCAATCAGTAGTCCGGTGCACACTCCGGTAACTGCCAAGCAATAAAAAGTTAAAAACGATCTGGCTACACAGAATCCAAGTCACAAAGTGTAGAGCGCTTTTCATTAGGAAACACTTCTCCTAACTTCTTCAGACAATAGTGCTCAGAGAGAAAAAACAAGTGTAAGTACTATCCTAGTGACTCATACTTGTTAATAGAATTAAGCCAATTAAGCACAGTCACATAATTTAAAGGTATAATCCTAAAATACTGAAGTCAAACTGTTTTTTTTTTGTTAAGTCATTAGGTAAAATTAGTGCCTTAGTTTTATAAAAAAAAAAATAAAAAAACTTTTTATTGCTTGGCAGTTACCGGAGTGTGCACCGGACTACTGATTGCTGTAAGCTTGTTTTACTCCGCTATTAAACCTTGTTGGACTTTGCAGTGTGCGCTCGTCTTGTCTTGTAATAATATACCTAGTACAATACCCCCCCTACAAGATCCATGAAGAAAGATGTGACTTAGATATATTATTATATAAGGACAAAGAAAATGGTACTTTAAGGTCCAATATATATCATAAAAAGACATACTCCAGCTCATTTTTACACTTCCAAAGTTGCCACCCATTCTTCCAGAAAAAGAACATTATGAAGGGACAAATGGTAAGGTTGTCCAGACTCATCAATGAGGATGAGCAATATCAGGTTGAAGTGTTAAACCTGGTAGACATATTGATTAAGAGAGGGTACCCCCAAGATATATTGACAAAGATAAGGGTCGAAGTAGGTGAGAAAAGAAATACAGTGTTTAAGCCAATATTGAGAGGGGGCCTAGTGAAGGACATGACAGACAATGGTAATAAGACTATGAATGAAGTGGAAGGAGGCAATTGGAGGAGGGCTATGATTTTACCCTTCAATGATGTTGCTGGTAAGGTAAAGAGTATCATCCACAATACGTGGCAAAGTGTTTTTACAAACAAAATGGCAACAACTTTAGGGACTGCACCAAATTTCACATATAGTAGAGGCAAAAATCTGAGAGAGTTAATGGAGATGGATGTGAATTTTAATTTATACAGGAAGTCTAGAATGAGTAAATGTGGTCTGTGTAGTATATGTAAGTTTATTAACAACGGACCCTATGTTGCAGTGCACAACTTTGGCAGAACCATTAGGTGTCCAGGGTTCTGCAACTGCAACACAAAGATGGTGGTATACATAGCTACATGCCTAAGCTGTCCCACATTTTATGTGGGGAAAACTATTAGGAAGTTAAGACTTAGGATTTTGGAGCACACAAGAGGTATAAGGAATAAAAAGACCACAAACACTATTTTTATGCACAGTCAGAAGTGTACTAATTTTAAGAAGTTTTTATTTTTTGTGGTGGATAGGATTCCACACAATGAGAAAGGAGGGGATGTTAAGACCTTATTGGAGGTTAAAGAGTGTTTGTGGCAGCTCAGACTGGATGCATCAAGGCCACCAGGTATTAACGAGCACATTTCACTTGCTAGCATTTTAAAGTACAAGTCCTACTGTGTTTAATACATTGTACACACTTCGTATAAAAATATATTTTTCAATGAATTAACATATTATTATGTTCACTATGGTATGACAAAAAAACTTTTATCAAAATTGTTTTTATTATCTTGTGAGGGGGGTATTGTACTAGGTATGTTATTATTGTATTAGGTATATTGTTAGGAAGTTTTTATTGACCTTTTAGTATATTTGTTAGATTAACTTCGTATTTAAACATTTAATTAATTTATTTTCCTGATTGGTTTTAGTAAATAGGTGTGTTCATGAAAAGACTTATAAGATGTTTAATTTGCACTTTATATTTCACTCTGATGATGCCCAACACTAGGAATGGGTGAAAGCGCTTAGTGATTTTATTTGTGTTTTTGTTTGTCAAGTTGCTGTGCTGCTGTTCTATTAATTAAAACGTTCAACTATCGTGGAGCCTCTCTGGTGTATAGTTTATCAGTTTAGTTTGTTGGCCTTGACGTATTTCCAGGGTTAGAGCTGGTTTTTCTAGGGCCATTCTTCATGGGTTTCTAAAAGGCTCTACTGCTACTTCTTCTCCCTTTCTTATACTTGAGCTTTTGTTCTCTCCCTCATGTAAAGAATACTGCAACAGCGAAATGGAAGGACACAGTACAGTTGTGTAACATCTTACCATAACCGTGGATGTCCTTCTCTTTTCACAGTTGCAGTATTCACTCCCTTCCCCTGGTCATATGTCCCTGTGGATGTGTATGTTACCCTCTGGTATCCTAGGGTTGGCATTCCTCCTGGGGCTCTCAGTTTTGAGGATGATACAGCAAGACTTCACCTTTAGTCCCCATATCTTGCATGGGGAAGCATATGTGTGATGTACAGCGCATAATTAGCAACCTAAAGGCTTTGGTTTACTGGCCGAACATCGGGCTGCCCTTGGCAGGCGATCCCTCATGTAAAGAATACTGCAGCGGTGAAAAAAGAAGGATGTCTACTGTTTTGGTAAGATTTTACTTAACTGTACTTTCCAAACTGACAGCCACACTCACAGTGTTGAGTTAACCTAAAAGAAAGGCTGTCTATGCTAAGATGTATGGTGCAGCCTAAGCTTCAACTAAGTGCTGTCTGGTTTTCTCTCTCAGCTGAGTAAACACTTGAATGCTGCTATCCATTTATCTTTATCTGATTGTCTTCTGTAGACATGAGGGCCAGATACATAATTGATACTAAGCATACGTTTACCTGCTAGAAAAAAAGTCTTATAATATTCAGTATTCTTTTTCATCTACTTACTTTCTCATAAAACTTGTTACTAGATCAAGGCAGGGGCCTTAATCCAGTCATTCCCCTATGCAAGAATCAGAAAAAGCACCATATTTTTCTTTTGTCTTGCTCTTTTAACCAGACTGTGTTCATTTTTTAAATTTATTTATTTATTTATTTTTTATAGTACAGTACCTACATTTCTTAAAACTGAAGGAGAAAAAGAGAAGGGAGAAAGAAAAAATAGGAGCACCTGTTTACATTAGTATCCCCATTACAATTAAAAATAACTGAGAAAACATTACTTTATAGCATGCAAAGAAAATCATGCACCATAAAAATAGTATTGTTAAGAAAAAAATGTCTTATCTACAGTTTACTTTCTCCCTCCACTTCTCCTCTCCTGTGTATTTTTCTGAACGTTAATGACATGAAGTAGGGCATATGCTTTAGGGTCCCCTACAAGTTAAACAAAGTCCAAAAAACTCCCAATATTTACAGATTTTCTTGTTCTGTCATGTTTCACAAATATTTTCTGCTCTGTAATCCCATATTTGTCAGTTTCCCAAATTAGTCGTCTTTTCCTGTTCATTTCCATCTCCCAAATCCTGTCTGAGCTTCATTTCCTATGTACACTTGAGTCTTCTAGTCAACTCTTGTGCTTTTTTCCTTCTCTCAAGGTTTTTCCATTGAAACATTGGAAAAGGTTTCACTAGCACAGTCTCTCTCTGGTCTTTAGTACCAGAAGAACAAGAAGCAGAATCTTGATGAACCACAAAGAAGAGGCCAACTGATTCCAGAATACTTTAATCAAGCAAGATTCCACATTCACAAACTTCTCTCTACTGCCTCGGCTGAAAGCCTTTTGTACATCATTCCCAACTAATTAAACAATCAATCTAGTAAATTAAACAATAAATCAGTTAAAACATTTTCTAACGTTTCAAGTTACATTCTTTGTTCATGCCTTTAGGAAACGTATTACATTTCAAAATTAAAATAGATTCTTTCCTTCTTAGCTGCCTTTTTATATCATTTATCATTTTATCTTTGTAATGTTGTTCTCATACTGTTGCCTGTAACCCTGTTGCATCACTATTAGCTGCCTTTTTATATCATTTATCATTTTATCTTTGTAAGGTTGTTCTCATACTGTTGCCTGTAACCCTGTTGCATCACTATTATGTACTTGTTGAAAATGTATGGCTACTGGGCTAACTTCATTATTTTTTCTAATGTAGTGTTCTTTCATCCTGGTTGAGAAGCTTCTCTTTCCCCTGTATACTATTTTTCACAGGGGTATTTCAATGCATGTATAAACCCCCTCACTATTGCAACTAAAACAGTCTTGTGCTTCAAAGCTTCTACCATTAAATCTGGGGAAGGCCTCTTACTACATCTTGGTATCCTATACATTTTCCACAAGGGAAAGTACCTTGCATTACCACCCTTTGCTGTCTTGCTAACGGTTGGGACTGAATTTAACATGGACTAAAAAGTCTTTAATATTTCTCTCTCTCATAGAGCAAATCCTGACTTTTTTGTCATTCAGAAAAATTTAACTGCTCATCTCTTTCCAAAATACCCCAATAATATTTTATCAGGTTTCTAAATTGATCTGAGAACAATGTATACTTAGTGACAAAATATATAACATTTTCACCATTGTCTCCTCTCATTACATTTTTGCCTTTCCTTTGTTACTTATACTGTTTTAGCTTCTTTCCTGTTCATCTTCTTCACCACTTCATTAATTAAATCTGTTTTATAACTCATATTTATGAACATTTGAACTGTTTTGTTCATTTCTTGTTGATACTCATTTTTGTCACTACCTAAGCTTTCCAACCTTAAAAACTCCTCATAAGGGACCAATTCTGTGGTGTGGGGTGGGTGACAACTACTGCCATCCAAAATATAATCAAAATTATCAAATTTCCTATATATTTTAGTTTTTATGGTGCCATCATTCATTCCCTCAAGTGTTATATCTAACTAATGAACCTTATTACCTAATTGCAAGCCATCAAAGCCTATATTGAATCTATTTATATGGAGGTTTTCTATAAACTGTCACCCTATCAAACCCCCCTCACAAATGAAAATTAAATCTTCTATGTATCTGCAATACTTCATCACATCTAACAAAAAAAAACTCGTTGTTATACATATAGATGCATTTAAATTAGCCCATAAATACGTTTGCATACATGGGGCAAATGCTGCCCCTTGTAGTTGTTTAAACAATTCTCCATTGAATTCAAACATGTTATTAATTTAATTAATTAATTTTATTAATTTAATGTGGAAAAATGTATAGGATGCCAATATGGAGTAAGAAGCTTTTCCCAGATTAATGGGAGAAGGTTTGAAGCACGCAGTTGCTTTAGTTGCAATAGTGAGGGGGTTATATATGCATTGAAATGCTCCTGTAGAAAATATTATATAGGGGAAAGTAAGAGAGGCTTCTCAACCAGGTTGAAAGAACACTTGAGAGGCATTAGAAAAAATAATGAAGTTAACCCAGTAGCTATACATTTTCAACAAGTACATAATAATGATGCAACGGGGTTACAGGCAACAGTATTAGAACAACCTTACGAAGATAAAATAATGATACATGATATAAAAAGGCAGCTAAGAAGGAAATAATCTATTTTAATTTGGACATTTAATAGTTTCCTAAAGGCATGAACAAAGAATGTAACTGGAAATGTTTTATATAAGCTGTTCTTTTAAGAAAATGTTTTAATTGATTTATTGTTTAAATTACTAGATTGTTTAATTAGTTGGCAATGATGTATAAATAGTGAGTTGGGTAGGGACTAGGCATACTCTGTTAAAGGCTTTCAGCTGAGGCGCTAGAGACAGAAGCTTGTGATCGTGGAATCTTGCTTGATGAAAGTATTTTGGAATCAGTTGGCCTCTTCTTTGTAGTTCGTCTGGATTTTTATCTTTACAAGTGGTTTGTTAAGAAACAGAATCTCCTTCTGTTTCACAGTTCACTTTTTGTAGGACAAACTTTTGTATTTCCTTGGCAAATACTTAATCAAAAAATGATTCTGTCCCCCCAGGGAAAAATATTTTGAAGATAGCTGAGTACAGCAGTTTGAATCTCAAGCCAGCTTTTCGACATTCCTTGAATAGTGGGATACATTTACTCCCCTTCTGCCTGGTGTACAATGAGTAATCATTCTCCACAAATGCTCTGCTGTCTCCCACTTTTGGTGCTTTGTCTTTCTGCCACAGTTTTGTCAGAATCAATTCCTCCTGCTGGTAGGATTACATCTTTACTATTAAAGGTCTAGGTTGCTTTCTCATAGCCAGGTTTGGAACATGCACATGATGTGCCCTTTCAATTAACAACTCCTGCTGTGGAGTACCAGTCAAGTTGCTTATTTGTGCTTTCATAAAAGTAATACAGTCTGTTCCTTCAAGCTTCTCAGGTACAGCAGAAAATCTCAGGTTTTCCCTACATGCTCTGTCGTCCAATTCTGTTATTTTTTGAAACCTCTTTTCTTGAGCAGTCTCATATTCAGCCAGCCTTTTCTTTATTTCGACCTCAGATTTTTACAGTTTTTTTCACCTCCTCTTGAATATCTGTTTAAAGCTTCTTCCATTTTTTCCAGCCTTTGTTGTTTGAGTTGATGCACTCCATCAGTGTTTCATGGATCTTAATTAGGTCTGTGTGCATTTGTTTTATACTTTCCTCTAGGTTACTGGAAGACACGTCTGGAGTTGCACTGCTTTTTGCTGAACAGCTGCAGTACTTTTCCCAGTCAGTGTTTTTTCTCCTCCTCTGTTGTAGCGGATTTTCTTACAGGTCTTCTGTATTTCTTTTTTCCTGGCATTCAGGTAGTTCACTTATATGCCAGTTACTGAAATGAAGAAAAATAATTCTTAAAGAAGCTTAAGGCTAGAGCACCAGTTTTGCTGGGTCAGATCCAAAAGTGGCTTGATGACCCATAAGTCATATTGGATGGACAAAAATGAAAGTATCCACCATTATGGTAAATACATAATGTTTGTTTCTTTGTAATTTACTGCTGAGGTACTGAATTTTGAGATCCCTGTCTACAGAAGCCCAATTTCCCCAAGTTCTTCATCATTCTCTCTTCAAGATCCGATGAATGATTTTCCATATGTTTTTTTAAACACTTTTATTGAACTATCACGTCTGACTTAGGCACATTTACACTTAGTAAAGTTTGATTACTTTTGTATAACAAGTTAACATTAACAAACATTATGCTTCACATATATTGCTATATATCATATAACCTAAGCAGCATTACATAAATTATTCAATTCCTGCCCCTTAATTCTTTTCCATATAGTTGTCAGGATGGTGGTTATATAAAGGGATGTCAGACCTGAAGATGTCACAAGCTTTCTTGCCACATTTTATATGAGCATCTCAAGTATCTGGAAGTGTCATCAGTCTGTCAGGTCATCCTGCTTCCAGAGTTCCAGATAGGCAATTCATAGGGGAAAATATTTATAGATTTTGCTGCTGTTGCATTTTGATCAGTGATAGTTGTAGATGTGTGATGTTGAGGCTCACCGTTGTCTTTGGTACAAGAAACAGATATAGCTATAACCCAGTAAATTTAAGTTGCGTCATTCTTGGCTGGTTCCAGAACATGCCATGTCCAATTGTCCCCAGTGTGCTTCTTTGTTTAACTAAAGTATTAACAGAGAGCTTTATGTTCCTTATCACTAAAAACAATGTGTACCTGGTCCCCTACATGCCATTTGTTGGCTGTACCTCTAACCTCCTTCAGAAGAAAAAGTTGTCATAAAAGTGCCCAAGGGAGTAGAGAGTTTTAGAAGCCAATGGCACTGGAGAGTCTGACATCTGCTGTACGATAAGACACCAGTGCTGGAGAAACAACTTCATAGTCCCCATATCCATTGCCTGCTTCTTCTTAGGCCTTTGACGTAACCCCTCGAGAGACCATAACTTGTCAGTCATTAGCATGTCCTTACAAACTAAACCTTCCTTGCCATTTGTTGATCATAGGACCTCTCAACAGATCTTTGAATCTAATGCCCATATTTTTGTCAGCACAGGAGAGGGTGGCATCCACACACATTTCCCCCAGAAAGACGTTCAGAGAGACCACATCAAGGTCTTGGGGCTTTACCAACATAACAAGCCCTCAAGGGAGACTGTACGCCTAAGCATAACCTTATGCCCAAGACTCTCAAGCCTAAGTGGATGTTGGTTAACTTTCCTCAGCTTGTGGTAAGTGGGCTGTCCCCACATTCCATTTTCCATGCTTTCTGATCAGATAGCTCAGGATTTCATGGTTTTCTTAAAATCTAGTCTGCCAACCTCTGAAGAACACACTGTCACAGGTATCTTCTGCTGAAAGAACAACCCGTCAGGACTTGGATACCTCAGATTGAGATGGAATAATTTGCATGTGTCAACCAGATATTTTTTCCTCTCATGCTTTCAGTCTTACTCTAAGGGTACACTTATCCTCAGCCTTGCCACCTAAGGATCTCTCTCTCTCTCTTGGGGAAATCCTTCTTAGAATAGAGGAGACTTGTGAGGTCAAAATGTTCTTCAGGCACAGGTCAGATATGGGAATTTTTGGGGTTTGCCAGAACCCCAAACCTATCAACAGTCCTCCAGTTCTTGAAGACTGGATAATGTATTTTACAATGCTTCTTCACAGCCTGATTCTCGACCACTTACTCTAAAGAAGTTTCACTGCTACTTTTGGGTGTGTGGCTGCCAAAAAAAAACTGTACAAGAGTCCAGTTGATGATCCAGTATTGTGGCTATGGATTCCATCAAGGGAACCAGTGTGGCTGCATCCAGGACCTCCAAGCCCAGTGACAGGGAGAGTAGAACACTTTGACTGTTGTGTGAAACAGACCTACACTGCAGCTACCCTGGCTGTTAGGCCCATAATTGCTAATGTTGCATGCTAAAATTCCATTATGTCTGTCCTTAGCCAGTTGGAACGTCCACAGAGGTTCCTTCCTAAAAGAATATACGGCATAAGTAAAATGTCCCATGCAGACCGCCTCAAGGGCCTATCCCTGTATTCTGTCTCCTACAGGCTTTTGAGGGGAGATCTATGCCCTTACACACAGGCCATTGTCAGACCCTACTCTGATGGACCTCTTGCAGATCCACAAAATAAACAGCACCAGAATTAATTACCCATTCTAAAGACTTAAGCCTTGCCTGTGATGTAAATAGGATCTGCTGGAGAAATAGGTATGTATCCCAGAGACTACTCTGTCTATGGAACAGGCTCCCCATCCATGTAAAGCAGAGTTCCTCCCTAACCCAATTCAAGTGCAACTTGGACAGTTGGATGGGAAACTGGAAATTCATCCCTGGTTTGGCACCTATGTCTGTAATGGACACAGGCAACCTGTAAATGATTCATCTCCCAGATCCATGCTTATCAAGGGCATCAGAACTTGTCAGAGATTTGTGATGCATGGCTAGGCTTAAAATGCCATTGTTGTTGGCCTAGTGACCACATATGAACCTATGAGACAAAGGTTAGAGGGAATAGAAAACAAGGACATGAAAAGGAAGGTGCTTGGACTATGCAGCTTCAGTGGCCAGGTTGCCAGGCATTCTATTAAATATGGATATAATGTAGTGTATGTATTTTTCAGGGTGGCTGCTTCTGGGTAAGTGATTAGGAAACATTCCTGGCCTGAGTACTGAGCCCCTGTCAGAGCAAATAAAAGCAGAAGTCCTTAATGCTTCTCTGGTTAAGTAGCTTGTTGTGGGAATTCCAACAAAGGAAGTGCGTAAAGAACTGAAAGAAGAAGGGGAAAACAGTGCAAACCGTTACAGTCGGCTTTTTTCATTCCCCTGCTTCAAAGTAAGTCAAAAATACCCCCAGTAAAAGTTGACACTTCTTTTCCAAGCAGGAAAAGACTAAACGGCAAAAGGAGGAAGAAAAGCTGATATAGGAAAAAACAACAAGCTGACCAGAGAAGAAAACCAGGTGGGCCTCAGGACAGTGATACATACTCAAAGGGAACAGCTATGATTCAGCAAAGCTTGCCCCTCCATCTCCTCGTTTATAGTCAGTAGACCGGCCTTCTTTGTGGGCTAGTGGGATTACTGGTTATATTTGCAGAAAAAAAAGATTTCCAGCCAAGCCAGTCATGGGGCTTATCTGGGCAGGAATCCCATGAGTCTGAAGTACAACAGTAAACTTTTTATTAGCAAAATAGCTTACATCCTGAACAAAGTCTTTAAAGAGAAAAAATTACATTTGCGTAGCTGTATTGACTGTCCATGGTTAATGTGTATTTTAATTATATTTTGTTTCATTTAGATATGTGCAGCTAAATATACAGCACTGGGAAAAATTCTGAAAATACAAAGTAGTAGTACTTTTTTGGAAGACTCTGTCACAAAAAGGAAAAAAGTACAGGTATTCTTGGAGTGAATTACCATCCTTCAGTACAAAGACCCGAGAACATTTGGCATGTAAATATATTCATTTAATTTTTTGGTGTATTGATAGTGGGGGTGGAATAACCTTAAATCATTACATTCTCACAAACCATTATTTGTTAAAATCTATTTTCAGATGGTGCTTAATGGGAAGCTGTTGAAGATATGGACATAAAGAATGAAAATATGGGTGAGTTGAAAAAATATTTGTCGACCCATGGTGAACATCTTCAGGAGGTGCCACCTCATAGTACTAATCGAGCCATGTTGGTACAACAATGCATACAATACTTGAGAAGAATAAAACATTGTGTTCATTTAATTAAAGATGAAAATGTCCTCAGGGAATTGAATAATAAACTTAAGGAACTGTCAGATGATGTAATACTACGTGTGTGCTTGGATCATGGCTTACCACTGATTGAGCTGCAACCAGATGGAGAAGTACACCCCCTTTCACGAAGAAAGCATGGTAAGAGGAAACATCCAGAAACACTGAGGGCTTATGTGAAAGCAGACTTTGTGAGCGTGATGCCTGGCACAGTATTGCAGAACCATCTGAAGAACAGTGAGAGATTGATGCAGTCATGTGATCAAGCTCGTATACAAAGAAATAAAATGACATGCAGTAGCAAGATGATGTCAATATATGTCAGCATTTCACAGAAGCATTCTTGTGATGGTCGTCTCTTAGAGTCAGTCATTTCTGTTCATAATTTTGGGACCATATTATTTACATTCATCACGAATGAACACAAGCTGGGTTGCATCACACAAGTCTGGAGTGTGTTCTATAACTTTCTGAATGTGCTTCATAACAACTAAAAATGTGTATCTTTTATACTTTTATAGACACACACACACACACACACACACACACACACACACACACACACACACACACATTCAATAAAACCTACACTACGTGTACACAGTATGTATTCAAGAACATTCTTATCACATTTTTTTATGGTTGCTAGTCACTCAGAAAGATTACGCTAAGTGTACATGTAGTCTACACTTTGTGTTAACCTTTATGAATCCCTGTCAATATTTAAAGCTGTAAGGGTATCAGTAGAAAAACTAAAATTGGGAAGAAGGTGTGACTTATGTCTGTGTTGTCTGTTCGCTCAGAATGGTGTATACACAGTGCAGGCATTATTGAATTCCGAGGACATGTATTTGTGTTTCTTTATAAGTGTTGGTGGAGATTAGGTAGTTAATGTTAATTTTGTGGTGTCAAAAGCAGCTTGGGTCAAACAGTTGTGTTGTCTTGCTGTAGCTAGTGCAGTTTCAGTAGCAAATGGCTTAGTTTCATCCAAAATAAAGTTTATTCTAAAGAAAACGAGGAGGCATGTAATTAAATGATTGAAGATAGAGGTATAAAAGATATTTTCTAATACCTTAAACTACAGTGCTTCTGTAACTTTACAAACAAGAAGAAAGCATGTCTGAATGTTGTCATTGTAAACATTGATGTATTTGGTGTGAGTTACAAAGGATGAATTGTATGCCAAAATCACTAAGAGGTTCTTTATTGTGCAGATCAACAAAGAATGCAACAGTTGTGTATTGCAAGGTGATCATATCCCGAAAGTTTATATTTCATCTGCACTAGTTTATTAAATTTCATAGCTGGGAGCCATCAGTGTGACTCAGAGGGATAAAGCCCTGACTATGTCAGAGGTGGTCAGAGTTCAGTTAAGTGTCTCAGCTGCCTGTAGGAGCTGGCTAGGGAAGATGGGAGTGAGCAGCTGCTGCTAGCTTGCCCACCCAAGGGGAGGGAGTAAGCTGTAACTCATGGCAAGAGCAACTTCTAGAAACAGCACTAGGTGTCTAATCAGTGGAGTTAAGTCAGCCAATTCTGAGCTACTATGTTGCAATCACCCTGAGTAGCTGAGAGGAAAGGGCATGTAAAGCTGTGTTTTCCCCTAGGGTATTGCAATTGTGGGCTTACAAAGTGAAAGGGGGAGAAACATCCTCCCAAGGCCAGCAAGCTGGCCTCCCTACCGCCCAACTCTTGCTGAGGAATGAAGGGCTGATTGGGGAGTTCTGGACACTCACTAATGGATGGGTAGTTGATTGGTAGTGAGTTTGTACATCTGTACAACAGTTTAATAAAAACAAACTACTTCCATTTTGAAATTTTCAAGAAAAAAAACAGTTTCTTATTCCTCCAGTATTTCCCACCTTTTTAAATAATGTATGAACTCCTTTGAAATATGTGCTGCACACCACTGTAACCCCTGCACACGTGGACCAATGTATTATTTAACGTTCTGTTTTTTTTTTTTCTTAATACAATCCAAAAGTATGATATTATTTCAGCTATTTAAAAATTAAGCTTCCCACCAACATTGCAGATCTCGGCTGAACTGAAAGCTGGTATGACAAGGACAGACACCTGACATCACTGCCCTAATAGTTATCTGTTGAGAAGTCTGAGGCATCTGCTCATGTCTGTAAACAACTGTGTGGAATATTAGGGAGGCTGATGTTAAGCTGCTACTTTTTAAAAAAAAAATTGCTCCTGCTGTATATTCAAGTAAAACTAAACAATGACAAAACAGTTGAATTTCAGACTGAATATTCTTCAGAAAATACAAGGTAATGCAAACAGTGCTACTCTAAAAACCTTCAAAAGTATAAAAAATACTATTTTTAAAATTCGGCCCAAATTGTGGATTCTAGGCTTTAATTCCCATTATTTTTTGGTTTTAACACCCGTTCTTTAACTAAGAGTTTGAGGTGTGTGTGTGTGTATATGTGTGCGTGCAGCTTTCTAACAACTTTTTAAATATGTAAGGATAGTATCAGTTAAAACATCTTTGATACTGATCTCTTAAACTAAGAGGTTGAGGTATGTGTGTGTGTGTGTGTGTGTGTGTGTGTGTGTGTGTGTGTGTGTGTGTGTGTGTGTGTGTGTGTGGCCTTCAAAAAAAGCATATTAGTGGTAGCACATTTATAAGTATATAAGGTAGTAGCTGTTCTCTGTTCTAGATTTTAGTCCTTTGTTCACTACTTTTTGAAACTTTATTCTTTATTCTTGAGCTAAGAGGTTGAGAAATATGGAGGGTTTTGTAGTGGATTTCATATTGTACCCTGGCAGCAGTGAGCTAACAAAATATATTCATATGTTGAATTATTTATGTGTGCATTTGATCATTAAATCACAATCTAACAATGAGGATGTAAAGTCACAGTCATACCAAGTGGTTGTAATTGATGGTTGTAGGTCTATGTGTACATATATTTATGGAGACATAGATGTTGTCAGCTGTCACTGATTTTGCACAATGTCCCTGATTTGTTTGCCTATTTTGGTCTGTTCTTTTTACAGACTTTTACACAAATCAGTGAGGAGTGTAGTCACTAAATAATGCAAACATTTGAGTTTCAGATTTAATAGCATTCAGACAAAGCATGCTAATGTAAAGCCTGTTATTCAAGTAACTTTAAGGATAGTAGCTGTCCCTGACATTTAGTCCTTTGTCCACCATTGTTGTTTTGTGTGTATATATATATATATATATTACACACACACACACACACACACACACACACACACACACACACACACACAAAGAGAAAGAGATCTATGTAAATTATGTGGCTTATGTGTGTTTCAGCAACCAATGCTTTGGTCAGCAGGTGGAAGTGCAGGGTTGGTTGTTCAAGCATCCATTTTATTGAGTGGATATTTGATGTCACATTTGCTTTTTAACAGAGATAAGGGAAATGTTTACCTGTGTATTTGTGTAGGGGTAGGGTTACAGTAAGGGTTAAATAAGGGGATAGATTTAGTGTGTGCGCACTTGCATTTGTGTGTTCATCAGCAAGCATGAATGTTAAGTTGTCAATCTCGCCTTCATTCTTGCTGGATGGGTTCGGAGCCGATCCTCGGCTCCGACTCGGCCAATACTAAAGCTCGAGAGCTAATTCCACCGGCTTGAGGCTCCCCTATATCCTACAATGCTAGGCGGTAACTACCCAGATCTCATTTACCGCTATAGCTGACTAGGTGCGCTTTTCTACCGGCTCAGGCAGGTTAGTCAAATTTTACCTTTAGGTACTGCTAATAACCCCCCTTTTTAGTTCTAATAGATATCCTATAGTTTAATTTTAACTTTTAGTTATATCTACCCCTATCTGTCGAACCCTTCCTTTTTCACCCTTGTTCTAGGCCTTCGGCCCTTCCCTCACCCTAGTCCCTTATTAGATTAGTGTTGTAGGGGCTTGTGCGTGTGTGTTTCTGTATTAACAGTAATATTTTATTTTAATAATTTTTCTGTAGAGAATGTCTGGATTGTGTGTGTGTCAGCCTCTCTTACTTTCACAATGTCTAAAGACAAGGTCTCAGGCTTCAAGAAGTGTGACTCGTGCTGTCAGAAAATGTCTCTGACAGACGGTCACACTTCTTGTGTGTATTGCCTGGGGCCTTTGCACCTGCAGGACTCTTGTGCTTTTTGTCATGGTTTTAGCCCTAGAGTCCTGCAGGAACGCAAGAATAAGCTTATCTTGCGGGGCTTATTAAAGCCTGAAGGCCCCCCGACTCAATCTGTGTCGGGGAAGCCTTCAAAAATTTCCAAGCAGTCGGCTCCTGCTCCTGAGTCGACTGCTGAGAAGTCTAAAGGCTGACATCGCCCGCCGGAGCCGATGTTTCTAAGCCTCATACTGTTACATCGGCTCCGGCTGAAGCCGAGGCTGATAAGACTTTGTCGGCTCCAATACCCTTATCGGAGCCACATTCGAGAAAGAGGTCTAGGTCCCCCTCTATCAGATCCGTGCACTCGGCGCCAGGATCCCCTCTCCTTTCGGAGCAAAGTCACAAAACTCATTCCTCTCGGTCTTCCAGATTATCAGACCATGATTTGCAGAGGGTGGTGAGTAGACTTCTTAAGTTCGAGGCACTGGCCCAAATGCTGCATAGCCCGACTCACCAGTCAGTGGCTATTCCCGTTCCCCAATACATTCCTCCTCCGACTCCTTCGAGTTCGGAGCCATGACTGTCGGTGCGTCGAATCCGATACCTTCCATTTCGGCTCCGTCGTCTGCCCCGATCTCCTCTTTGGAGGGATCTCGCCGAAGCTTCCTCGCCCGAGGCGAGTGGCATCGGACCCTTGTCCGACCCTGTTCTCCCTCTCGGAGCTTCGGCGCTGGTGAGTATGGCTCCAACATCGGCTTCGGAGCCGTCTCTGTCGGTGCCGGGGGTGGTCCTTGTCTCTTCGGAGCGAGGGCCTCGGGCCTTGCCTGACAGGGGTGCCTTCGAGGTCATGCGGAGCGTGCTAGAAACAGGTTCTGCCCCACAGTCAGCTCCTTCAGCCCCTCCATCTACAGTGCCTGCGGTGATTTCTACTCACCCCCTTGTCCCACACCGCAGAGAGCCAACTCCTCAAGATTCCCCATTGGGAATTTCCTCCTCTTCCGAGGTCTCTCCTGACCCTGCAGGAGATCCCCCAAGGAAGAGGCAGTGCAAGAGGAAGCACATTGACTCCCCTGAGTCTATCACCTCTGACACTGACTTTGAGGAATCCGAAGGGTCCCCTCGATCCCCCTCTGAGGATGTCTCCTTTGCTGACATCCTTGAAATCCTCAAACAGAGGGGGAACTGGCCAGCCCTTAATCCTTCGGAGGATGAGTCAGTGTATCTTGAGGCGTTTGGTTCTCGCCCTTCTACCTCCTGGGTGCCCCCACCCTTTGACCCCCTTATGGAAGTGGTGGCAAGGAAGGCTTGGACGGCTCCTGACTCAGTGGAACCCACCCCGAGGAGACCATCCAAATTTATTACTGCCCCAAAGACAAAGAGTTTTTATCCAAAGGTGTCCCTGTTGACGCCATGGTGGTGGCTGCGGCCACAAAGAAGGAGTTAGCTGATCTTGGTTCCTGTCCATCCTCCTAATAAGGAATCTAGGACCATGGACAGGTACGGCAAGCGGATGTTCTCGTCAGCGACCTTTTCAATGCGGTCGCTGAACTACTTATGCCACTTCACTCGTCTCCAAAGAGATTTACTCAAGGATATGGTTGAACTGATGAAGGATCCTACAGCTGAGGGGTTCAAAGACACAATGAACTCCCAGTTGGCAACCCTAAATTCCATCGTTCACTCCTCCATGCGGCTGGTCTCATACGCAGCAGATGGGGCGAGTAGAGCCGCAGGCACAGGTGTTGCCTTACGAAGGCACGCCTGGATGCGGCAATGCAACTTTGCGGACCCTTTCAAGGTGTCCTTCACCAACTCTCCCTTTGATGGATCATCATTGTTTGGTCCACAGGTGAAGGATACATTGACCAGGTGCGAGGTAGAAGGTAAGACTCTCTCTGCTGTAGGAGTCCGTTTTTCTACCCCTTCTAGACCCTATCCCAAAGGTCAAAGGGGAGGAAAGATGTGGTTCCGCAAACAATCCCAGGGAGTCTCATCTGACGCACAAGGCCAATTCCCCTCTAGAGGCAGAGGGGGGAATAATAATAGACGCCGCCCTAGAGGCAGAGGAGGTCCGCAAAACCAGGGTAGCAGAGAAATGTTCTCTGACAAACCCTTTCAGCACCCCTGAGGGGCTGCCTGGCTGTCCACCTTCGGAGGCAGTCGGGGGAAGGTTATCACTGCACCCAAAAGCCTGGCTTTCCCTTACTCAAGACAAATGGGTACAGTCGATCATATCCAAGGGTTACAAAATTCCCTTCATTCACATTCCAACCCAACCAAAAAGATCCCTTCCAGACGTTCCACCCGGTCTAAGGGAACAAGCAGCATTAGAAATTTCGAAGCTGCTATCAAAAAGAGTCATCCAGTCAGTCCCGGCAGACCAGCAAGGATCCGGAATCTACTCCAAATTCTTTTTGGTACCAAAAAAAACAGGGGACTGGAGACCCATACTGGATCTCAGCTACTTAAACAAGTTTGTCAAAAAAACAAAATTCCAGATGGTCACGCTACAGTCCATTCTACCCTTCTTGGGTCAGGACAATTGGATGTGCTCGATAGATCTTCAGGACGCGTACTACCACATCAAAATGAACAGACGCTCCAGGAGATATCTCCGCTTCAGGCTGGGAGCCAGTCACTACCAATTCAGGGCCCTGCCCTTTGGTCTCACTACAGCCCCCCGGGTGTTCACCAAATGCATGGCAGTGGTCACGGCTCACTTGAGACGTCAAGGATTCCAGGTGTTTCCATATCTGGACGACTGGCTCCTTACTGCCACCACCAGACATCAGCTTCTCCTATCCAGGGACTTCACCATTCAATCTTGTCAAGCTCTAGGCATTTCAATAAATTTCGAAAAATCTGCCTTGTCAGTCTATTATTTTTATAGGCACCACCTTAGATACACAGACCCTTTCAGCCAGACTCACAGAGCAGAGGGTGTTAGACATTCGGAACCAAGTGTCCCTTCTCTTACAATGTGTCAAAGTCAAAGCCAGACTGGTGTTGTAGGTACTAGGACTCATGGCAGCAGCTATTCCCCTTCTCCCCTTAGCTCGCTTTCACATGAGGATCCTCCAATGGATGCTGTTTACTCAATGGTCCTTTCAACAACTCCCGATGTCCCATACCATATTGATAACTCAAGCATGCAAGAATCAACTGTCTTGGTGGATCACATCACCTCAACTTCTCCGAGGAAGACCCTTCACTCTCCCCCCCCAGTTGCCACGTTGACAACAGATACCTCCCTGATCGGGTGGGGGGGCATTATCAGGGCAGGACAGTCCAGGGCACGTGGCAACCTTTCGAGTGCCACTTGCACATAAATGTCTTAGAGATGAGAGCAGTGCTTTTAGCGTTGCAAGCCCTTCACGACTCTCTTCCCATGGGGACTATTGCAATTCAAATGGACAACATGTCCGTAGTGTGGTACATCAACAAACAAGGCGGAACCAGATCATACCCTTTATGTCGAGAGGCACTCAGACTTTGGGAATGGGCGATCTCTTCTCAGCGTTTTCTGATAGCAACGCATATTCCCGGGAAATCCAACGTTATTGCAGACAAATTGAGCAGAGTAATTCTCATGCCACACGAGTGGTCTCTAAAGAAGTCAGTTCTAGAAGAAGTATTCCTAAGATGGGGCCAGCCTTGCTGCGATCTTTTTGCTACTCCCCAAAACAGCAAGTGTCACGACTTCTTCACTCTCTTCCCGGCCAGGCCATCCCACCAGAGACGCTCTAGTCCACGATTGGCCCCGGGGACTTCTGTATGCCTTTCCCCCCTTTCCACTGATACCTCAACTAATTCAGAAAGCCATCGCCTTGAGAGTGACAATGATCCTCATTGCCCCTTACTGGTCTCGACAGATATGGTTTCCCTTTCTTCATCGTTACCTTTTGGAGCAGCCTTGGCATCTGGACCCAGTACCAGATCTGATCACCCATCAATCGGGTCAGCTGCACCAATCTCTGTCTTCTCTAAACCTCACAGCGTGGTTTCTCCGATTCCAACCTTAGCCAGGCTTCCCTCAATTTCTCGATCGGTCCGAGATATCTTGATAGCCTCTCATAAAACTTCTACCCGGAAGATTTATACTAGCAAATGGAAACGTTTTTCCCTTTGGGCATCATCGAAAAACATAGACCCCTTTACTGCACCTATCCAGTCT